>NC_138595.1:10420701-10720701 GCF_964289735.1 Phaethon aethereus | reverse complement strand
CAATACATACCTTAATATGCTATTATGGTTGCCTTTTTCCGCTGCTTATATTGTATCCTGAACATACACTGAAATGGTGTCCGACCTTAAAACTCACCAGTGACTGTGACAACATAACATCGTGATGCCAAACATTCTATTTGTTTGCCGTGAATGGAACTTTTAAATGTACTCAAGAACTCCAAAACTATTGCATTTCAGCAGGCCACATTTATAATTTATCTCCAAAAGAACAGGGATTTCATCAACCTTTCAAATTCAATTCAATTCTTTTCTTTAAGAATAAGATTTTAATATACTATCACACTACAATTCGAACCCAGATGAACATGTGCCCATCTAGCCTTAACAGCATGAGTCCTGTTACCTAACTTTAGTCATTCAAAATTTAAATGTCTATTCCAAACTGGTCATCTGAGCTTTCTCCAGAGACAAATGAAGGAGCTAGACATCATCAGAGGATAGCCTAACTCAGCTTTCACAGATACATAGCTAAAGATACATAGATTCATAGCTAAAGACAGGATGGGTCATTCTTTGGAGGCGATTCTATTTGTGGATGGGATACAGAGAGATCTGGAAAACTAGTTCATACTAGACATTTCCCATTCTTGCTCCTGGCATCTATCCTGGATGTATAACCATACTTCTTTTCTGGACCTGGTACCTAATGATGCATCATACGTGATCACGTATGTCAAGGTTACCGGCCCTCAATCCACATATCTGCTGCCAGTCTCTCGCTGATCTTGCTCCTGACCAGCCTTCCTGACCTCATTCTAGCTCACTCCCTCCTTCTTATAGACTCCAACTTTTGCAGTGGACTTCACAGCCTCCATTTTGACCTCAGCGTTTTGCCTTGCTCTTTGGATGGTTGCTCGTGGGAGCATCCTTTTGCCTCTCCATTTCCTTCCATCAGTGTGGCATTTCAGTGACTGTGGCTCCTACCTTTCTGACCTGACCACACGTGGAGCTAGCGACAGCACTGCAAATGTATAAGCACCAAGAAGCAGGATTTACCATGAGCTTGCATGGAGCATGTTGGTAACGTGCTCACACTGCTTCCAGCACCAGTTATCATTACATTTCTCTGTTTCAAGGACGAAGAAGAGCTAGCTTAGCATTGTCTGAGGGCCCTCTAATCAGTGTGACATTGCGCCATACAAACACACCGTATATTCTCCTAGAGGTATTTACAGTCTTTTATACACAACAAGAGTAAGTATGTTATGCACATGTCCCTGCAGGAGGTTCCCAAGGTAAGCAAGTGTATGGATGGTGCTTCCACAGAGAGCGGAAGAATACTGCTTCCCCTTCCATCCCTCAGAGCATGGATTATATTCTGTTTATACCTGTAAATTCATGGACAACAGCCTTTTCCCTAGTGCAGACAACACATAAAATCACAGAATCACAGCATCATTAAAGGTTGGAAAAGACCTTTAAGATCATCAAGTCCAACCATCAACCCAACACCACCATGACCACCAAACCATGTCCTGACCTGCCACGTCCACACACTTTTGAATACATGACATGGCACAGCCTGGGCTTGGATAGCAAAACACACTTTGTCCCCAAAACCGGGGAAGCCCATTCAGGCCGGCTGTTAGGAAGTCCTTGGTGCTTGCTGTCCCTCAAACTGTGCATGGTATTACCTGGGAGAGTGAGTACTAACTGCCACAGACCAGAACTGTGGTTTCTTTTCTTTGAATGCCTGAGATAACTTTAGAAAACATCTAAAATAAGTACATTTTTGTAATGTTAAATTCTGTTATAATTTAAAGAACTTTTTCTCCTTTTCAGAAGTTAAGAATTTTATTTAGAGTATATCTCAATTTCCTCCTCTGTGCATTGAGGGACAGTAGCAGAGACAGTCATCAGCGCCGCAACAGAATTCCATACATTAATGTTTCCAGGTGTCAAAAATCAAAACTTGGCTACAGGAAGGCATATGGAAGGGGCAGTTCAGGTTTTCAGGCTTTTAAAACAAACAATAACAATAAAAAACCCAACCTCAAACTGTTACACTGTGATGTCTGCTTTCTTCAGCTTTTAAGTACCCCTGAAGTGGGTGCTGCGGAGCCTGAAGTGGATACGTGTAGCACCCAGGGCCCCACCGGGTTCATGCCCAGCGCCAAGAACTGCCTCCAGCCCCAGCTTACTGGCGCAGGAGAGATGAGGGCTTTGGCCCCATCTGTAGCGCTGCTCCTGCTCCTTTCCTCAAACAGTCACTTTTCGGAAAGGTGCTTTCTAATATCTTTCTCTACTGTAAATACTAAGTAAAGGGTAAAATAAAGAAGCAAGCGAGATCCAGGGAGCAATCTGGAAATAGTCAGAACTGCAGACACACACGGGCATTGCCCTCCAATGTGACTTGAGAGGAGAAGAAAAGGGAACCTTTTCAAACAGCATAAGCTACCCATCTTGAGAGAGGCCAGTGGCTCCCCTGACTTCATGAAATGAATTTCTATATAATTGAGATGTTGAAGTAATGTACAGCTTTGAGCTTCAAAACCACCCATTTTCAACATGTTAATCTCTTTTATTTCATAGGGGAAAGACTAACTTTCCTTTAAGGTACCATGTTGACTGTAGGGATGAAGTTTTAATTCCTGTTAAATGTTTTCACACATTTCCTGCGTGATCCTGGGTAGGTTTAGAGATTTCTAAAAGCATTCATCATTCTGCCAATCTCTGCTTCTGAAAATTAATGAAAAATTTACCATTCAGTGGACGAAGCATTAGGCCAGTCCTGAACTCTGGGCTTTATTGAATTCTTACTTTGTTATTTCTCCAAGACGTTGACAGAATCAATTTATGTCTGAAAACATCTTTGAGACTCCTGAAGCATTGTAACTCTGAATGACAAATATTTTTATTGGGAGCGATTTCTAAATAGTCAGCAACTTAACAAGCTGTATAGTATCCAGAACACTGAGATTCATTCTGATCAAAGCTTCTAATTATTATTTCAGTAGAAATATTAAGTAAATTATTACCTTGAAAGCAAAAAAATTTTTTTTTTTCATGTCTGAAATTCAACATATAAATTAACTTTCGTAATACAATGGTCACCGAGTTTTGGGAGAAAGGCCACAAAGCTTTGATTTTTGTATAAATTATTTACCTCATTATCACCAACAGGACTGACACAAGGTAGGTTTCAAATCTATGGAACTGACACAGTGCAGTTGTCAATTTTCATACTGATATAGGTCTTCAATCGCATTTCACACATGGGTTTGATAGTGAAAGCTTAATGTGCCTTACATAGCTCTGCTACCCAAGCTAAAATGCAGCCTCACAACTGTGGATCCTTCACAATGAAAGAGGTAGCTTCCAGAAATCCCTACTATACTTTTATTAGAATCCCCATTAAAACAAAGACATAAAAATAATGCTGATGCATAACTCCTCTCTCTCTTTGCAGGTAAAAAAGAAAGAATTACCTTGTGAAAGGAAAAAATTGATGAAAAGCTGAAGATTTGGTCAAAACCTGCAATTCTATCCCCAAAGTTGGCTGCTGCAGAGTTCAAAGATTTGAAGGCCAGGCTGCAATTATACTGGACTGTTTACACATTTCTTTCTCTCCCTGCCCTTCTGCTGCCCCTGTGTTCAGATGTCATATTATCCTTATCAGCAGATTAAAAAACCTCTTTGCAGAAACACTTATCTGTACGATACCAGTGATGACACTTAAGCTTCAACCTTCCTACTTAACACTCCATGTGCCTTACTGATATCACCCTGGACAGATGAAATTATGCGTTCAGGACTTTCAGGGTCAGAAGAACAGCCAAAACAGGTTGGGATAATGGTCCATCCAGCCTAACCTCCTGTCTCAAATCTGTTTCAGAGGAAGAGACAGAAATATCTCAAAGTCATAGGATAAAATTCCACTGAATAAACTTTCCTCCTGTCACACAAGATTTATAGCCTCACTTAAGCCTGGATTCTTGACAGTTCCCTCCTAAAACTCTTCTTTATTTTTAGTATTTACTGTAACAGCTGGAGACGCTCTTCTTGTTGATATGAATCAACACCAAATCATTTTCAAGCCTGAACAGAGGAATCTTTTTTTTTTTTCTGAACTTAAAAAAAGAACTAACAAAAGCCCCTTGCTTGCTGATAATTTTGCAACATCTCATTTCTTTGAGCTTCGCCTTGCTCTTGAATTATGACCCGCTGTCGCCAATAAACACATCAGAGGTGAACATTTCGGAAATGCAGCACACAGCTCCGGAGTACTATCCAGGGGACAGCCTGGCGCTCTTAACCAGCTAGTAATTTCACTGAGCTGCCTTAAGGAGGCAAAACAGCAGGAAGGCAAAATCCAACTCCTTACATGTCCCAGTCAGATACTGAACAATATTTAACATACTTCCTATTGTCAGATACTTAATAGATGTCATGAATATTCTGTCCTGTCACGGTTGGGTATTCATTAACATGTTAAAATGAATACAGTACATCTGATTCCATTTTAAAAAAGCATGAAATTTATGCCTAATATGTCTGGCTTCACAGGCAGCTAACCAAAAGAATAAGACAGATGTTAAGATAACTGCTCCTTTGTATTGCCTTGTTCCTGAGTGGTAACATCAAACTACTTCACCTAAGGCACAGTCTAACAAAAGGGGAAAAAAACCCAAAAACCCAAAGGAACAAAATGGCTTTAGCTAGGTGTGGTGCTGTTATGTAATGTAGGAATACCAATATTTGATAATTGCATTAGCACTCCGGGTGACCTCGTCAGGAAGCTAAAATCACTATATAATTATATTGGCTCATTAGAATTTCCTGTAGGAATATGCTACTCTAAGTTGGAAAAGCAAGCAGGAAAACGCCATCGCGACTATACAACTTCCGACCAGACCCTTGGGGGGCAATTACAAGACAATGGCCAACTTCCACACTTCAGCCTGACGTTATGCAGTTCTTTTCCAAGATTAGGAACCTCTCAGAAGTGAAATATCTCAGGGCTCATGCACCACAGAGGTAAAAGACTCTCTAGGAGAATGGAAGTAGTTTGCAGCTTGAGGGAAAAAAATACTCTGTAGACCCCTGTGGTTTCGCAAGACTGTAGGAAGCTAAGGTGTGTGAGGATATTGATGTAAAAGGTGAGGAGACAAATGAAAAAAGTCATATCCTAGACTTTACATTGTTTTCTAAGTAATGGCTTGTTCCTTGCTTCAAAAAAGATGTCTGATCAGAGAGTAGACTTCTGCTCATAGTATCCAGAGGAAGAAAGCTGAAGAAGTTAAGTCTAGCCTAGCGCTGCAGCAGTAGTCTTAGCTAATACACATGCTAATATAAGTCCAGGCCTGGTCTCAAGATGGCAACAACGCACCAAACTCACACGAAAAATGAAGTTCCAGCCAGCTACCACCTAAAGGCTGGTGAAGCTGTTTATCTGGTACCCATAAGATGTATTTTTCATTCCTAACTTCCCATGCATTACATTTGATTAAGAATTAAAATAAAGAAAACATTTAGCAAACTTATTTTTAAGTATTTATTTTGCATTTTTCCCAACTACTTCACCTGCTGAAAAGGGCAATTACTAGCAACTTCTGAATATGGGTCCCTGTTAGCAGGCTTATCTCAATAAACTTCCACTTGAGAAAAATAACTGTAAAAACCATTTCTGTATTTTGCTTATTTCTTAATATATGAGTTTTATCTTAATGTATTAGTTACAATAAATAAGATTGGCATGAAAAATCAGTGATACTGTGGCAAAACTAAACACATTTAATTTTACAAAATATCTAGTAATGTTATCTGACGAAAGGCAGAATAGCTTTATATTAAGTATTTAGTGAGAACTGTGGAGCCATCTTTAATTTTTCCAGATAAAAAAACAGCTGCCGGTATGAACAGAAGATCAAACTCCTGAAATTGTGAAACTCTCTTACTTTTCTTTCACTGGAGGGAAAAAGGTCCATTTTAAGCACATTAAAAAAAAAAAAAAAAAAAAAACACCCAGAGACATTCTCAGCCAACTTTCATTGCTGGGAGTGTTTTTATGGCCAACTTATAAACTCCCCAAAACAGGTTTTACAAAGAAATGAAAATACAGCCAGGACCTTAACACTAGCAGTCATGGCTAAAGTACTGAGCACATGGAGTTTACATTCAACCCGTCCAAATTGCAGCTTACCCAATTCACTTTAAACAGGCCATCATTTCCTCTGCAGATGGTACATACATGCAGTAGTCAAATATGGGTGACATATTAAGATCATGACAAAGCAATGATGACAAACTTCTAGACAGTAAAGATGAGACCGTAAACATTATTGCCAGAACATACGCACGGAAAAGGAGCTTTGAAAGCCAGCCCAGACATTATCAAAAAACCCCCAAGAACAACAACAGTCATAAAAAGATTTTAAGTATCTGTCTCAAAATGAAAACAGGACTTTTCTTTAGGCGGCCTCTCAGATAGTGTGTGCAGCCAGAGCACAGCTCAAAGTGTGCTCTTACCTCCCTCCTTTTTCAGACATATGGGTCTTTAACTTCTGGGTGATCTCTCCCATCTCACCTAAGATATAACACAGTGAGTTGAACTCTTTTTTATTTCTGTTAGACACAGAATTTCTATGCTTATTTTTAACACAAAAGCTTAAAATGTAATACATTTTTCTTGTGGTTTCCAGTAAAAAAAAAAAAATTATTATTTCCTGGGAATCTATAGTACTAATTTCTTAGAACATTAATATGTCACCCATACTGAACACCTACTTTCATCTACAGCAGAGCTGGTAACTAAAAGCAATTAAACACAATTCCAAGCCCTTTGGGAAGCTGCATTTTGTAGCAGTCTAAATATGACATTCATATACTTCAGATTTGTCTGTTAGTTTTGCAACAGTTAAGATCCTGGCAATAGATACACTATGTGGAAAGTCCATTTTCCATTGAAAATATTCAATACTTTCAATTTTTAATTGGTTTATTTTTACAATAGTTTCTGTATTTCTCAGCTCTCAGTTCTGTTTTCTTTTCCCATAAGGCAAACACAGCTCTACATAGTGACTTTTTCTACAGATGATTTCAAGCAATTCCCTTCATTTTCACGGAGGTAGTGGAGGCCCCAATCCTCTTCTATGGAAGACAGCGGCAATCTTACCACCAGATACAATTGTGCAAGCAAGGGCTTGTAACGGTCAGGCAGTGTTCTCATCCTGTACAGCGTAATGTCCAAGAAACATGCCCTTAACTGTGCTGGGCTGCATGAACACAGCCTGCCTGCGCTCTGCATGGACGATAAGGGCATCTACTTCAGCAGTTCTTTTTCGCAGTAACTTGAAGAATATTCAGTTGTTCAGAAATAAATATGCACACATATAGGTAAATAAGTAAATAAAGACAGACATACTTAAAGTAGAGGTAACCTGTGAGTATGCCCATGTAATTTTCTAAAAAGGAAATTTGGTTTGGACATGTAATTGTATATAGTTAATCTAGTCAGAACTGTTTAGAGCTATGCTGCTACTCCTAATTTGATGTAAATCACACAAGTCATTATTTTGTGAATGAAATCCATGGGAAAACTTTGTGATTCTTCAGTGTCACAAAAAATGATCAGAAATAAGGAACACAGAGCCAGTAATATTGCTAGAGGACAGGGAGAGCCTTCCTTGCCATCCATAACTGACAACCCCAAGAAAATCCAACCGTACATCATCACCAGGCAGGGAGGAGGTGGTGTTTCCATGTCTCCCTGACCCAGTGCAGCTGGGAAAGATGCTCCCTGTTCCCATTCAGGCCCTCACAACTTGAGCACAAAGGAAAAACACAGAGCTCTTCCCCTGCTGCCACCTCAGCTCACACAGCTGCCGGCCCACAGATCACACATAGGGCTGAACCAAGCTCCCAGCACAGATGGTGAGGGATGATCCAGTCCTAAGGGTCCCATTTCCTCCTGCACCAAAGATTTCCTTTACCCATTTGAGTTGTCTCCAAGGACCGTACTCCCCAGTGCTAACTTAGCCTGGCTGTAGCCAGAGGAGACAGAGCTCCTCTAGGAGACAACGAGAGAGGTGTTTTATTTGGTGCCCATGTTTCCCCAGTGATTCTGCAAGAAGCCTACGAAGCTTCATCCACCTTGGTGAAAGTCAGCTGCATGATACCCCATGTGCTTTGCTTTTGTGTCTACACAAGGATGGTACCAGGATAAATACTCCAAGTGATTCTGTAGCATCTAGGTAAGGCACTGCCTTACTCTAACAGGGGTACTCAAGAAAACCTAAAGCAGCTCCTTGGTGGGAAGTCATGACACTCAACCGAACCCATCCGAGGGTGTCTCAGTCTTCAATGGGGGCCTGTATGCAGGAATTCAACACCTTTCACTTCACACACACCAAGTTTAGCCTTTTTACTATTTAGCATTTGTCTCCATGAATAACCAAGTGATTTGTATACAGGGAGGAGAAGCCGGAAACAAGGACCCTATTTATAGCAAATACATCCAATCAGTAAATAAAGTGGAAATTGAATATAGAGAGAACCAATACATAGATTTGCACCTAAGGTAGGCACGTGTTCCCGGTTTTTACACATTGAAGTCATTCATAGCGTCCGTGCTCAACTTGTACAGACGTCTGCTGTCAAACTTCCTCCATACAATATATATAACCCCCCCAAGCCCCATATACTGAGACAAGATAAACCCACACGAACTACTGAGTTTCAGCATTGATAGAAGAAAGTACCTGCTGTTCAGTAGAAGGCCTGATAGAGTAAGTGGCAAATAAATATTCTGGCCATTTAAAAACTATTTTTGGGAGCCGTAATGGGTTACTGTTAAAATGATTACTTAAAAGGTACTCAATAGTTCATTTTGTTTAAGGACTTCAGTAGAAGTTTCACTTTGGTATAAACTCACTCTGTAACTCACTCCGAGCCTTCTGCTGGCTTACAAGCAAACACCATGTCTGTCTTCTCCTTGTATTAAAGAAACTACAGGGCTCCTTCAAATTTTCACTGCAAATAGAACAGGGGAAGATCATTCTACTTGTGATTTCCATCTCTAGTGTGAAGCCAGTTTCCTGCTTACACAAATGTGAACATTAAAAAAGTTATGAATAAAGTTAGTGTACACACGCCTTCTCTGTTTACTGAAATAATACTTATCACGTTTTTTTTTAATATAAAGTCAGTTTACACTGAAAAGTTATTATACACGGAACATTAATACAAAAATAAATCAGCAAACCTCATCTTATTTTGAACACCAGGAAACAAAAAGCTGATATCCAAAATATGCAGGTATTTTACTTTAGTAATTCTAATCTGAATTGGAGGGCCACATCATCTAAATACAGAAACATGTTCAGTGTCCCATCAGTATTCCTAGCACAGGCAGACAGGCAGATGTCATATTTGCAGAAGGAATGCCAAATGTCTATCAATAAGGTATTACCATGGCCAGAAATAACAGTTATGATGACTCTGTGGTTACTTTGTAAGACAGTCCAAGTGGGGGAAATACTTGCTCTTCAAGTTGAGAATTCTAAAATGAATCTAATGTCGCTTGAAAATAGGAGATGCAATGTAAATGATATGCTGATCATAGAAACCACACAGGGAAGATGCTGCTATTTCTGTAAATAAAAGATAGTGTAAAGTAATGTAGTTCCACTGAATTCAGGGAATATACACTCATTTATGACAGATGAACATCTGGTCTTTTATGCTCTGAGAAAGGTAGGATAAATACCAGTCCACCATTCCAACAAATTCCTGTTAACCCACCAACTTAAATGGATTTATGCTGGAATATATTTTTTCTTAGACTCTCAAGTTGAAAAACTACGCAGACATCAAAAAAAAAAACAAACCTTGGCAAGATTAAAAGTAACCAACCACTGGCACTTCACATTAGAGCTTTCTGAAAATTCAAACTACATGGAAAAATTTCAAATGCACATTAGTGCTCTAAAATCCAGCTTCTATTTCCATAAGTCATTTCAGCCGCTGAGGAGCCTGACCTTTGCTGTCTTCCAATAAAATTTTGGACTGCAAGAGATTAGCCACCTTTTGATAAAAGCCTTAGGCTCCCATGTTCCTGCTTTTACACATCTGAGCCACAGCTGAAGTGTGAAGGTTAAAGACAAAATTCTGTCTTATACTACCTTTCTTGAGCTGCAAAGGTCCACTCACACAAACGGTACACTATATTACACTGTGTCAAGGTCTGCTCACCCTGAAACAGAGTAAAGAGGTCTTAAAAATTCCCTGGTCCTGAGGGGAACTGCTCGATTTGATAAATGAGTACCACCGAATAACTTTAAATCCCTTCAAAATAACCCAGCAGCAATGACAACAGAAATCTCGAGCCCTTCTGGTAGGACAGGTGGTATGTTAAAGTGTCTCATATTATCTCTTTTCTTCACATCTAATTCATCTGTTCTTTTCTCTTATTGAAAAACACAATCCGCATTGTTAGGTTTTGTGTCTAAGTACGTGTGGTTTATATAACATTTTGTGCCATCTAATTAGTTTACTAGCAATTAAAAATAAAACCATAGCAGAGCTCCACGTGCCAGTTTCACCTTGTCACAAATGTGGTTGATGTTCACTGTGTCTTAAATAAAACCTATCGCTAGCAGGGAGAGATCTTTTCTATCAATTTTTTTTCCCACCATTTGATATAATTATTCCTGACGATTTGCCCATCACACTGCAAGAGTCTTTCCAGAAGGAGAAAAATACTACTTTGTGTTCTTGTGATCACAAGTCTAATTGAGCAGAAAACAAATCTGTTAAAAAGAAAAAAAAAGAATAAAAAAAAAAAAGAATAAAAAAAGAGATTGGGGAAAGACAGGCTAATGTTTCACTCAGTTAAAAATAATATGAGGAGCAAAATAACAAGGAAACATGCTACCAACCACTCCTGGAAATCCTAATAGATTTTCTTCCCCTGATTTCCAGGGTAAGTCTCTGCAGCAGACGCTGTTTTAATACAACTGATGATGACATTCAGGTCTATTTTACTGTGACATATAGCTTTTTTTTCATAGTTTTTAATTATGCCTATCATTATTACTTTCAAGCTGGGGTACAGCAATTGCTAGGTCGCAGTGGTACATCGCTGCTAGCGCCGATGCTGACTGGTGTGAAGGCCACTTTCCCTTTAATGTGTGGCAGCAGAAAACTAGGTGCCACGTGTGTAATTTAAACTGACAGGAAACATTAGCATTACCGTACACTTTGTCAATTAAATGATGGTTTAATCAGTACAAATCTGAATGGTCAAATAATGTTATAATTAAAAGGAAATAATGGAAAGTGGTTTGGTGATTAATTAACAGAACAGCAAGCACCAGCAGCACATCTTGTATGTGATATTACTTTTCTGCCGTTACACACTGGCTGGGCTGGGGGTGGTGGGAGGCGCGCTGACCTTGCAGCCTGAGAAAATCCATTTCACAGGGCTGCAGATCCAGCGGCAATGGCAATTTTCACAAGCTCAAATAAATGAGGGGGTGCTTTACCTTTTTACCTTCCCTGCAGTGCTCTTCAAAGCACTGCCATATATGATCACTAGTACTCTTGACTTTTTTTTTTTTTTCTGTGTGTGTCTGCCTTTACAAATAGGAGACTGGATACCTTGTAAACCCTGGACACCTTGACATATATTCTGGAGCACCAGAAAATAATGCACTGTCTTTTAACTTCCACTGGCTGATATCTTGATCATTACAGCAGCTCTGTCCCTTTCTTACTGCGCTGGCATGCAACAAGCTACAGCATAGTACGTATTGGCGGTCTGTGAGACATATTGTAACATATAAGATTAAATACACAATGATATCCATCGCCAAAGCAGTGAAGCACTAATGAGGGAGCACTCACTCTGGCGCATCCTGACAGACATTACTGTGTCTCATATGTATGAAAAGCTACGCTTACAATGTCAGGAAGACTTATGATTCAAGAGAAAAAAAAATATCCAGTTTTCCCGTGGTGCACAGCAGGGCCTAACTTCCAAATATTGTCAATATTCACATTTCTAAAGAAACTTGAAAGTATCAGGGTTGTTGTAGTAAAGGCCCCAAATGAAAGCATGTAAAAGTTGAAACTTTTTTTTTAGATTACATAAGCTTTAAAAATCTGTGCTTAATTTGAGATGGGTATGATCAGACCTTAGAATTTAACCTACTGCTAAAGTTTCGTCCACCGGACGGTCACCGGGATGCCAGCTCTGACTTGACTGTCTGGCCTGCAGCAGACAAAGGCTGGTATCATAAATGTCATCCTTTCACTTTGGGTCATCAATCCACCTCATAATGGTAAAAAACAAAAAAAAAAGACCAGCAGATGGATGTGTTAAAAACAACTAATGGACCAGCAAGAGAGTCAGGTCAAATCCTATTATTCAGAATGGGGAGAGCTGCCACAGTGCCAGTGCAGCACAGTACACCCAGCAAATTTCATAAGGTCCAGCGTTAGTGAACAAGAGAGCACTGAAGACTCTCATCCAAATTTGTCATGTTTTGCCTTACTACTGCGTATCATATAACAGAACAGCAACATGCACATTCAATCACGGGTAAAATGAGGGTGGGATGTTATATTTAATATTTGTACGCATGGCATACTGGCAAAATTACTGGCATCTGTATGTGTGTGAATGACTGTTTTGAGGAACATGTGTTGTGTGCAATGCTGTTTATTATCAGTAAATGAAGCCAAAAGCTAAGTTGAAAATGAATGCTAAATTAAAAATTATATAAAATGGAGTGAAATGATTTAATTAGCAGATTATAAGTGACATGCTTTAGTATTAGAACTAGCTTGGGAGGGATTGAGAGAAAGGAGGAGGAAAAAACCCACAAACTTGACTAGACACAGAAGGGTGGAAAAACATTTCTTTTTCCTCTGTCTGTGGAGTTACAAACACAGTAACATATTGTCCTGGTGTTTATAATCACAGACTCTGCTGCCGTCACAGTACTTGCTTAATGAGGCAGCCAGTTAGAAATAATGAGACTTTGAAACAAATGGTTCTCACTTCTAAAGAGGGAAAGAGAAAAGATGTGTGGTACTCTAATACAGCGCAATAGGAATGTTTTGGTAACATCTTTATACTTAACTCCTCGTACTATATCCCTCCAAAGGAATTTTTTAGTTGAGAAATGTGTTACAGTTTCCTACAAAACTAAGGAAAAAAGCTCAGAACTCTATTTATTCCCACGTTTTGCCACTAACTTGTTGCATGACTTCATTAAAAAAGCATCGCTTGCTAAATTAATTAACATATGTGAAACGCTTTGAACATTTTTGCTTGTCTCTACCTTTAAAATGGAATATTTCACTCCTGTAATGATTGTCTATTACAACTGCCAATATTCTTTGCCAGCAGAAATTGGTTTAGCTCTCTGTGCTCACAGGAGCACGGCTGGAAAGCAACCCACCACCCCACCTGCTAAATGGCAGGTAGGGGTATACCGGGAGGTGGGAATTCCAGCCCTCGAGCCTATGCAGGGCAGCTACATATTCGCACAATTCCCTGGCACCACAGGCAGTGAAATAAGGTAGATTTGAAGATTCTTTTCCCTTCATTTCCCTGGACACCCCATCTTGTCCCAGCACTATCCTCCTCCGCACAGACTTTTTAAACAGCATATGGGAGCTCACAGCCCAGCTTGCTATGTCCCCAGAGTGCGTATCCCCTGGGCTGCCTGTCAAACTCCTACTCCTCTGCTCCCAGAAAGCAGAATCATCTAGGTCTGCTGCACCCTGAGAATGCTCTAATGTTCAATATAGCCTTAAAAAAACCCATTACCACACACACGCGCCTCTGATAAAATAATCCTGCTTAAATTCAGAACCCAGAAAAATATGACAACCTTGGTAAGCCTTCAAACTAAAAGCTTTTAACTTATTTTCATCTCCAAATACCAAAAGAGCATAAACGTGAAGAGATTTGGCATATATGAGCACCAATACTTCTATTCGTTTTGGTGACAAAGCAGCAGCAGCTGCCCCAGGGTGATCAGCAATACTGTGCCTCCAAGCTGGCAAAGAGAAGTGGCTTCAGGCTTTGATCCCGCAGAGCAGACTTCGCTCAGACGCAACGCTGAACGTTCAAGCGCAGGAGCAGCCCCACCTGGAGCAAACACCCCAACAAGGTGCAGGCACAAGGTGCAGAACCACAGGCAGATAGAAGCAAGAGCCTAAGCAGGATACTTTGGATGCAAAAGTTCACTATCCACCGAATTACAGAGCTGAGATGCTGAACTCCCATGCTGGCCCAGCAGCGGGGAAGGAGAACTAAGGCTGCCAGAGGGAAGCACACCCCGTCTAAGCTTATTCAAACAGCCGAGCAGATGCTGGCTGTTCAGACAGCCATACGGCTGCCTTTTCCATCTAACATACTGCACCGAAGTGCTGAACAGCAACTGCAGAAAACAACAGAAGGGAAATAATAAGGACTATATATTATGTATAGATTAAAAAAAAAAAAAAAGTACTCCAATTCAGCATGCTTGCACCTTTTAGCTACTGCTTGGTAGTTGTGATCCTGGAACAGGTGTTGGGTTATATGAGCTCTGCCTCTCTAAAAGCCAGGAAGGCCACAGATTCTGAAGTCTGTATTTAAGACAATACGCCATATTACCTTCTAGGCATCTCTTGTTCATTGAGAAGCCTCTGATCAATTTGCTTTCTATACAACAACTTGCTAATTTGGAAAAAATAGAAAAAACAAGAGGGAGAGTAAACTTAATAGAAACCACTTTAGATGTGTTTGTTTCTAGAAAAAAATTGAAGGTTGGAATGGGGGTGGGTGGGAGGATTTTTCTTCTAGTCTCCCATGTACTCCTAAAATGGTCTGTGCATTGCCTGGGAGTAAATCAATACTAAGCACAGTCCAGGCGAGACTGCCATCTTACACGAAGCACTGACTGTAAAATAGACACAAAAGACACATGATACTCTCTAAGGTCCCCAGCAGCTATAATATTCATCCTTGGCAGCTCGCTTGACATTTCCTTGCCCTGCTTCCCAGTCCTCTTTCTTCCTCCCTCCTCCCTCCCCCTCTCCTCTCCCTCTCTCTCTCTAACAGCTATGCTCTGCCTCTCAGGGGCTCGCCGACCGGGTGAACAGATAACAAACCTGTCAAGAAGGGTTTAGCTGGGGAATAAATCCTGCATTCGCCAGGAAATGATGTGTACAATGGGAAAATACAAGGGATGACATGAGCCTTCCCTTCTGAGAGAATGGCCAAGAGATGCTTAAAATGTTACAGCGTGTGCTTAAATGGACATTGGGATGGTTGATTAGATCGTATCTCGGACGTTTCAGTGGCTCCCTTCCTCCCCACTTTTCACTGCTACTGAAGACACACAAAGAAAGCAGACAAAGCCCACCCCTACTTCTGCTCCTTAAAATATATACATATATTTTTAGAGGCTCGAATATGAGGAAGGTGGGGTTAGCATGTACTAAGCTTAAGGTCAAAGCTAAAATCTTTCTGAGTGGCAGGAAAGGTCACATGAAATCCACTGGGTAGTTACAATTTCCATTTATAAAAGGAAAATATAAAAGCAAGAACCTTATCTTGGTGACTTAATACATGTCTCTGCTTATTACTGTTTTCAAAGGGCCTTTGTCACAAATCCGATTTGCACCGGTGCAATAAAGATTCATTATCCTTTTACACAGCAGACTTTGCATTTCTGCTGAGGATCTAATTATGAAAAACAGGAACCATCCCATAAACAGATGCTAATCATAGTAGGAAAGTACTTTCATTTGAGTAACAAGGTAACTCAGAAAGTTTGTTTGGAAGATTGCGGTGTCAGTGAGACCAGCTACTGGGGAGGGGAATAGAGAGGGAAGAACTGATTCAATGCTTTTCACAGCCCGCATGTCCAAGCTGAGATTTCAGGAAGCTGTTTTGTGCCGGAAACAGAAAAAGAGCAAGTACATATGTCAGTAACTCGCCTCTCTAGCATGCAGTGTGATGATGAGCCTTGTCTCTAAATGCTTCTCGAGATTCTGACACTGGTTGGCTCAAAGGAAAACCTTGGATTAACCTCAAACTCAAATCTTGGAAAACTTTGGGATTCAGATGGAATAATTGCTTTTGGTTTTAAGCACGGCAAAACATGCCGTTGCTGTGTTTGCGTGTCTGAGGACTGCTTTCCCCCTACAGCCAAATGCACACGCCATGGCTCTGACGTGGATTTTTTAAAGCAATGTCATCCACAACGTTGATAGAGCTGAGGAATCTTCCAAAATGAAATTGTTGCCAATACATTTTCAACCCTCCAAATCCAAGATGCCATTTTTTACTCTTCTAAAATACCTTCTTAGGTACTGATACCACAGTGTAAAATGTGACTCCAGCTGAGGGTTATTACAGGAAAGCACGTCCATTAAGTGTACATTGAACAAGATGTGGTGGATACTCTGGTGAGACAAACTGTGAACAAAGCAACGGTAATTTGCACTGAGAATGTTGCCTACACAGAAAGTCTAAAATAGTTTGGTTGTCACAGAAAAGTCATGTTACAGCTCCTTAAAATTTGATTTATTTTCTTTAGCAATCAGGAAAATGTGGATTTTTGGCAACTTGCAAAAATTGGTGTTTAAATAGACATTATGAAGTTAAATCCACTGTGCAGTAACCAACTAGCCAAATACGATTGCTTGTAATATTTACAATTGATTATGGAAGCACTAATTTATTTTAGAGCCATGATAGCAAGTGTGTCCCAAGGGAAGCTATAGCCAAGTGCCCACTTGTCAGTGATCAATGCTACCTAAACACATACGATAATCTGAATGACAACTTCTTTCTTGCTATACTAAAGGCCAGACTGCGTTCAGACAACTCTGCTCATGCATCTTTAAATTCATAGATAATATCTGGCTACTGGTAAACTACAATGACATAACACAATGCAATAAACCTTGTTTGCCACATCTTGAAGGAACAAAGCCTTCACTAATGATATTTTAATGAGGAAATGCATACGCTAATTACTGCCGTCTTCTAGCTGGCCTAAAAAAAAGGCCTGCTCCCAGGAAAATGCGCTTGAATTGCATTTTCCTCAAGTATTGCTTTTTTTGTTTGTTTGTTTTTGTTGGGTTGAGGTTTTTTGTTATCATTCTTGGTGGGGCAGACAGGACTAAACAGGAATGCCACATAAATGGCTTCATCTAAGAGGAAGAAGGAAGATTACTGTTGAGTAAAATAATATTTTCCTTTTTTATTCCGTGTGTTTTCTTAATTTGCAATTGATATTTTAAGGAAGAGACACATGAAGTACTTAGCTATTATTAGAGGAATAGGACAATATAATACGAACCTGTTTATGTACTAATAGTAACGAGTGATGCACTGGTTTGCCACAGACAGCATTTTACTACTGCAGGGCCACATATGCTGGGAATTGCAGTGACCTTACTCTCAGAGGTTCACATCTTATTTTCTACTGCTAAGTGTTGCTTTTTTTCCATTTCTGGAGGGGAAGAAGGTCACTTCTCACTATTACTGTTCCATTAACTTACACTACAGCATACACATTCTTAATCCAATAGCATCTTACGTTGTGCCTTTTAACTCAATAATGCATTATTTTCTGAAGTCTTGCCTACACTGGCCAAATTAATACCTGAGGTTCTGCAGCTATCAAGAGCAGAGCAGAGAAAATGTTTAGTAAGAGTACTGAGGGGCTTAGGCATTTTTCTTTCTTTTTTTCTTTCCACCTTTGCAATTGTTAACACTGTGAGTGATGGGCTCCCAGACATCTACAGATCCGCAGCACTGGAAGCTGATTCTCATTCATGCTTAGCATCAATGAGAACCAGACCCAACATGTAATTTTGTATGGCTTACACTTACTGAATAATGCTGACGCCTCACTACATTTCTTAACATGCAACAGACGAGACAAAACCTGCATTTTAGCAATGTTGCATTTTATAAATATCACTGTTTTGTCAAGGTGTTCTTTGGAGACAATGGGAATACATGGTAACCTTCCCACACACATTGATGGGAGTGCTGGGGCTCAGTTTGGTACAACTTTTGCTATATTAAACAATAACTTTGCTCACCTGAAAGAAATGACATAGCCATTACTTGTGAGTAATGTATGCACTGCAGCCTTTCAGTAACATTGTCAACGTAATTTTATCTAGCAATTGCTCTGGGTGCAAAAAGTTGCTCTAGTTCAACTTGTTCTGCCATTTCTAATTTATCTTCTTTAATAAATAAATAAATAAGCAGGAATGTTTTATTTAAGAATCTGATTCTAGACATATCAATGCATTAACACGCATCCCTGCAGATTGAGCCTTTTCTGATTGAATTCTGGGTGATTTTTATTCAGTGAATGCAGTAGGAAAAGTCCAGGATGCCAAGAGAATAATATATGACAAGCTGGTGTTATGATGACATGCTCCGAATACTCCCCTGCCAAAATGAAATTTAATTATAGCCATTGTTTGTATTATTCAAACTACTATTGACAGTAAATCTATCTAGCATGGCGTTTCCTCTTTGTATTCATTGCAGCCTTTAGACTGGAAAGGAAAAAAAAAAAAAAGAAGAAAAAGGAAACGTTTTCCCCCCTTACTCCTTCCCTCATATCAGGCTACACGAGGCCACTGAAGCCCAGTTGATTTCCCAAGTCCAATTATTTTGCAGTACACAATCCTCTAGAATAGCACTCCTCACCTGGGGACTCTGTCTGCCTAAACACACTGCACTTAATGGAGTCCCTGAAGTTGTCTCCATTTCATTGCTTCTAACTAATAGGCTGTGATATTTTTTTCCTCAAGTAGACCACAGCTCTTCCCACTCCCCTTGCCCATCCTCCACATAAAATCAAAGTGGCTAACGAGGCATTAGGAGACTGCCTGCCCATCTCCCATTGCCGTATCTTCACTACCACCTACTGACTGCAGGTCTTAAAGCCACAACAACCTCATCTGCAGCATCTCCGAGGTCTCCTCCCAGCTTCACGTCTCTCATTTCTTAAAAACAAGATAGAGA
This sequence comes from Phaethon aethereus, assembly GCF_964289735.1. Lineage (NCBI taxonomy): Eukaryota > Metazoa > Chordata > Aves > Phaethontiformes > Phaethontidae > Phaethon > Phaethon aethereus. Next base: position 10,701,677 of record NC_138595.1, on the reverse strand, counting down.
GAAAGAGAAAACACAGTCTTGTAGCTAGTGCATACTGGTGTGAATGCTATTAGACCCCTTCAGGCATAAGGCTTAATAAAAAATGCTCTCTCTTAAGAGGTTGGTGATTTTAATATAAACTGTCCTATTTTTACTTTTCTTTCAACTCAAGCTATAGTTTGTATTCTTGTGCAACAGGCCAGGTCTCCAGCAACACAAAGAAAAATGCACTTCAGAAAAGAGAATGACGTGGACCGTTCGCAAAACACCTCCCTTTTCTTCTAAATCCCATTGCTTTTGTTCTTCTTTACCATGTCACTTTCAGTGACTGTCTCAGCCAGCCAAAGTCCAGCTATATAGTGCCTGTTCTCGACACTGTTCTCGACACATCAACTTGGAAGAAACACAGGAATCAAAACACTAAAATTGCCAATGTTTGCAAGCATTGAGGCTCAAAAGGTATGAGGATTTTGACAGGAAGCTAGAGGGGAATGTTAGTATCATATTTAAAAGGTCCTGCACAGCTCTCAGGGACGGAGTACTGCTCACTAAGGCAGTGGGCAATCTCAGCTGCCTTGCTCATTCGCCACTGGAAGGAAGGTATTACCTTGTTCTGAGTCAGGATGCAGCAGAAGGTCTTTTACACAGTAATTCACAGAAAGCAAAACATAATTATTTTCTTTTTTTCCCCCCTCCTAAAGAAACTGCTCTGAAGTTATCTGGAATGTAAAACAGTTAGGTGAGAGACAAGATCTTCACATGCCTTCACAGGGAAGGAATAACCCTTTGCAAGGCCAGAGACTGGGGGAGCTCTGCGGCAGAGACCCTGGGGGACGCGAGCTGACCAGGCATGGCCGCAGAGAAAATAACTGCATCCTGGCCTGTACGAACAGTGGTGCAGCCAGGAGACGGAGGGAAGCAATGATTTTTAAGCCCTGAGAGGGTGAAGCCCTGAGAAATCTCATTTGATCTCACAGCCAGCCCTGCCTGAGCAGGAGGTTGGACTAGAGACCGCCTGAAGTTCCTTCAACCTCAATTATTTTATGCTTCTACAACTCATTAAAGCAGCAAACTAGAACTGCATTAATCGTATTTTAAAACAACAACTAACTGCATTTCAAGGCTGCCTCAGAGGAGGCAGCAGGGATGTATGGGCACAAAAGGCTAAAAAGGCACAGACAGCCCTGTTACAAAGGGCTTTGACTTTGCAAAATCAGCTCCCAAGTATGAATCTCTCTGAAAACTGCAGGTCTAAAGGGAAATGAAAGGCGGAAGCCCGATCCCCCTCTGCCCTGTAGTTTTCAGGGTCACCGTGCCAGCAGGACACGTCGAGGCAGCGCCCTGCTCCCACTGAAAGCGAGGACAGAAACTCCAGTGATTTTGAGGATCTCGCTCATCACTTGCTGCTGCCTGACAGCTGCCTCTGTGCTCTGCTACACTGCAACAGTGGAGGACAAGATCCAACATTTTAAAAGGAAGTAAAGAATATTTTTTATGGTCATTCTTTAACTATAGCGATGGTTTAAGGTATTTTTTGTCCATTAAATTATATACTGATTTTTAAAAACTATACCTCAATATATGGAAGTAAAAATTACACTTTTTTATAACAAGTGGAAAACCCAGCCTGGGTCACTGCTTGTGCGATTACCTACTAAAATTTCTACCATGATTATCTGTTGTGAAGAGGAACTGAAACACATTTCCCCATTTCCTATTTAAAATCCAGGCAAAATACTCAAAATCATCAGGACTGTATAACATGAGAGCTGTCTACCTCAATACAAGATTTGAGCAAATAAACAAGGTTCTGGAAATGTAAGAACTCTAATTGAAACAATAAGGGAAACTAAACTATTAATTCAATGTAGAACATTTATCTCCTTTGTTTTACGCCTCAGTGACAGACAAAATTCAGCTGAGAGGGACTCTGTTGAGCTGGAGGTAACAGGCAGTATCACAGTACTGAGTACCCCAGACACCTTAGCTAGTGGGTGTTTCCCTGTAATAAAAAATAGAGTATCACATTTTATTTAGCTTGTAAGCTGTCTGGGTACAGGAATTCTCTTTCCTAAATAGCACTGAATACAGTGGGGCCTTACATTTCTTCAGATCTTAAAGGATTACTACTGAGGAAAAATGGGGTAGGAAATTGGGTCCATCTCCTAACTACTGGAGGTAGCATAAAAGCAGAGAAGGGGCTAAAGGGCAACTAGGTTAGATGTGTTCTCTCCCCTTCTTGCCAATTAAAGCAAAGGACCTCGGCACATAATTTTCTGGACCTTTTCAGTCTACTTCAGTTGTTTGGAAAGGTTTTGTGGCTAAAAAAGCCTTCAGAACCAAACCCAACCCCAAAAAACTTTAGATAACTTTTTTTTAAAAAAACTTTCTTGTGTCTGTGTGGGACAGGTTTCCACTGTCCTTCGAAAGACTTTCAAAAGACTGTTAGAAAAGAGGAACAGGGATACCACCCTTATAACAAATATGTAAGTGGCTAATTCTTAACAAAACCCAATGCATATCCACAGAAACAAGCAGTGAATATGAACACAGGTTTATTCCAAATAAATTCCCTGTCCCCAAGATAAAAGACCTTGGTTATTAAGGTTTTACCTACTGCATAAAGAAAAACCACATAATCATGCCCATCTTGAAAAAATATTAGCTTAACGCTGTCATAGAAGTTAAGCACATTAACTCACTCCTGCATACACTAAATTTCTGAACATTGGCCATGATGATAGGGAACACTTAGTGAAAGCTGAATCTTGAAGTTACCTCAGCCTGGTAAAACCTGCAGAATTTTATCATTTCTAGGTGTGGTCAAATAAGTAAATGTTGGGATTTTCAAAAGTTACCAACAAACTTACTTTTTAGATGCCAAGCATTTGTTACAAACCTGAAACCTTCAGTCTTAAATTTGGTGTTTTGGGCATTTTTCTTAAAACTGGGGTGCTTTATATCACTAATCCATCAGAAAATCTCTGCAAGACACATGGGATACTCTATGAATGCCCAAGGGTCCACATGTAAACAACCATGTGATCAACAGGGATTTTGGAAGAAGCAAATACTTGACACTCTTCAGTGGCCCCAAAGAAGTGGTGACTGCTTCTCTCCTTCTGCATCACTTTTACCCTTCTCTCTTTCAGATTTTGCATTTTAACATGGGGCTAATGCTCAAGGACACCCATCACTGGGCTTTTCTGAACAATCCATAAAGTGCAGGTAAAACCCTTTGATGAAAGTTGGATACTATTATAAGCAAATAGAGTGCTGTAGATGTGTTGAAGACAGCACATGCTTTTTTTTTTTTTTTGCCTTTTTTTCCTTTTCTTTTTTTTTTTTTTTTTGTAAAGAGCTTCTTCTGTAGACGACCTAACAAAACACTCCCTTCTGCCTGCACCCCATCTCCCCGAGATATGGTCCATTTGCCTGAGGAAGATAAGCTGTGTTGTCCAAGAGTGACAGTGCTACATACAGACTGAAAGACAATCAAAACAGAGTCGGCTAAGAGCTCGCAGTCACTCCTACGTTCCTGTACTTTGTTACTTAAAGCAAGACAAGATAGTAACGTTTAATCACATTTGACATTTAGCTTGAGGTACAGTAAGTACACCTAAATCACCTTTTTGGCCAAAATTGGCTTTGATGTTCCCATAGGAGACAGTTATTGTTGTCTTCAAAGGTTAAAACCCTGACTAACTCTGGTAGGTAAAATGACAGGAGCTCAGGGATTAAAACGGGAAAGACTCTAGAGTGATCACCCACATGAACCTAATTTCTTCCACCCAACTTATCATGACTGTAATATGTAACTTGCAAATATATCCTCTATTTGAAAAGATTTCCTGGAGAAGGGAGAGCTTCCCTATTTTGCAGACACTAGTGTTACAGTGTTTTTGCAGAGTACATATTAAAATGCATTAAGACATAACTAGGGTTGTCTTCATGTTATGCCGCTATTCTTAAGCTGTTATGTTACTAAGCCACACTGGCGTTTTTCAACTTCCCTTTGATGTTCTCTCTATTATCTTTTTATAGCATAATCACACATTTTGGTATGTCGAAGATCAAAGGGAAGCTGGAGCTTCTAAGGCTAAGCCTGGATATGGGGCCTGTAACTAACTGAATTCATTATATTTAATAATATTCTCTAAGGAATGGCAGGGGAAAGTCATATGAAATAATAAACATGAAGGTAAATAGTGAAAGTCTACTGAAATAAGTTTAATGGCATTTTTTGTTTCATGCTTCTCTTAAGCTCCCGCACTAACTCTGTCACCCTCCACTACATGCCTGATCAGGACTCACTGACATTTATGTCCTAGCTACCTGGCTGTAACAGGTCTTAATACTCGAACTTCCTTCTCACTTTGGCTCCTCTTTAGCATCTCTCTCAACTAAACCTATAAAATCTATTATAGATTGAGATGCTCTTACATGGATTGTTTTGAACAATGCTGAACTGGATAATGCTATGCATGTGATAAATGAGGGACTTAAAACAAAAGCCTTCTCAAAGCAGACAGGCGCACATGAGAAGAAAACAGGTCTTTGAAAAGAACCTAATTCCTTTAGGGTCCTTGGAACTCCTATGTCAAAATACTGATTTTTCTGGCAGGCTTGGTAAGATTAAAATTAGTTCTAGCTGGCATCACCAGAAAGCTGTAACACACAGCTGAATGACAGTCAAGAAGGTATAAAAATCTCTTCTACTTTAGAAAGCACAAAGAAATGTATTTTAACTTGATCCTTGTAGCAGAATGCTTACTGATAGTGAGAGTGCAACCACATCAATTACCTAAGAACTGGCTTTCAGGAAACAGCCACGGAATTGCACAGCCAAATGTCATTAAGGGCTTACAAATATGTCACACTTACAAATGTGGAAGTTAATCTGAATAAAGTGTGCTAATTGAACAGTGCTACTAACCCTCTGTGCAGGCACAATGATTAAGAACAGCAACCTTCCTTTGGTTAGTGTGTGTAATTCAAGCAGTGTAAGAAGTTACTCACTCTTGCAGCTGAAGCGCAGTAACCAATTTGATCCCACTGCTTCAAATGGCCTGTTCCAGTGGGATATAAAACAGGTCAGCACTAATCACCTTCAGCAGCAGTTTAAGGTAACTTGTTTCACTTCACATGGGAAGGGGCTAGAAGCCCTTGTGCTGTCAAATCTTTCAATTTAGCAATAGGGTGAGTAAGGCCAAGACAGGGAGTGGTATGCAAGACAGTTCTTCTGGGGCCTGTCAAAAAATAAGAGGTGTGGAGAAATTAGGAAATTATTGTCCTCTGTTTCTGCAAGTTCCTGGACTGAAGCATCACTGGAAGTATCAGCATGGGAAGAGGTAAGACATAAAGATGGAGCAGAAATGGTTTGCTCTTGGACCTGGAGCAACTTTGAATGGTTTTGTAGCTGGCAACTGGCAGCTGGGAATAGGTAATTTCTTAAATGATCCCAACTCCACTGCAAAAGAACATCTGACTAATTTGAAAGTGATTTAGGACAAACACAACTGAATTCACACTATTTTAAACTTTGAGTAAGAGTCCACCAAAGAGTTTAATGTGATTTTGCCAGTCCACTTTAAATTCACGCTTCTCATCAATATGAAGTAACTCCCTAAGAGCCGTTTTACAACCAAGACCTAACCTGAATACAACACTGCCCTTTCTCCACTGGCATTTCACAGATCAGGAATCTCCGTCACATTGCTCGGGAGTCATCGACATGCGCAGCAAGAATGCAAGCAGGACTGCCAAGTGTTTTCCAGAGGGTCACCAACATTACGGGCAGCAGCTGAAGACCAGCATACACTGAACTGAAGTACCAGGAAATCAAAGTAAAATCCAGCCAGCATCAAGTAACTAACTACTGGTTACTAAACCTCTAACAACCAAAAGCCATCAGACAATCCAGTTCAACCCATCATTTGAAAGATGTCACTTGCAGAAGATGATTTGTAATGATCTCTACCTCTGCATAACTGAAATTCTTGGAAATTATTGAAGGGAAGATTAAAAACCTCTGACACTTTGGTACTATTCTGTTAGCCTGATTTTTCTACGGAATCCTCATAACCAATTACAAAGACTATACTGATTTAGTTTTTAAAAATTTCTAAATAATAAGAGAAGTCAGAAAAAAGTCTGTTTTTTCATTCTATCAATTACATGAGATACATATGTATCTCACATGCATATGACACATTCAACTTTTTTCTTGTGCCTCTTAAGTGCTTTCTAATACCCCAACATACTGCATATGCTTGGTCCTCTCCCAGCTTAACGCTTTTAAGATTCAGCATTTAAACCCATGCAGAGTAACCAGCAAATCGGCTTAATACCCTGAGTGAAACTCCTCTCACCTAGTGTTTGCTGCTCTGCCTTTTGACAGATCAGATGATCATGTAGGAAATCACTCAGAGGGGTGAAGTTGGCCACGCTGAATCCTGTCCTAAGTGTTCTGATGCTTAGAAACATGAGAAATTCATATTGAGAATGAACTGAGGATTCAAACCTGCCTGATACTGACGCAACACATTTCAACTCCTTCTCCCAGTTTCTCAAAATCCAAACAATGGATCCAAGGGAGTTTTATTTTTAGAGTACTGTTCAATTAATCTTAGTTCTCTTGATAGACAACAGAGAGCTAGTATTGCAGCTCTGCATTAAGCATGCTCATTTTTTATCTCTATTTATTGTACAATAATTTAACTTTATTGAAGTGAGGGTTTAAGTCCCCAAGGTACACTGAAGTGCTGAGCCTGGCTATTCTGGTGTAGCAACAGTCCTTGAGCCTGTAGCAGTGCCAAACTTCCCCGAAACACTAACTTTCAACCTAGAAGCTCTTTTGCAATGTTTATATTTTCAATATTTAAAACTGCATTTTTTGAAACATGAAATACATCCAAAATTTTCCACAGAATATCTGTTTCTCTTAAAAGATTCACCATTGTTTGAATGATTTCTCAGCACTGTTATTTATGTTGTTAAAAGAAAATAATATTCCAAACAACCTTCTCTATGTGGTAAAATCTACTTGATAAGACTGTCAGTTGGTACAAAGTTTATTATCTCTAGGGAATATTCCAAACTGTCATTACACTTCACCTACGATCTAGTCAAGAGAGAGAACTTAATTACTTTTATCTAGAAAGAAATATCTAAAAATCTGAACATTTGCAAAGCCCAAATGCAAATGACAGTGTATGAAGATCGTAACTGAAATTACGATTTCTTCAAAAAGTAGTAATGCAAAACCTGACCTTCTATAAAGATTTTCAACTCTACATACTGGATGTGGAACAAGACGGGAAATTTTATTCTAAGGTGGTGAAAAAGGAGAAGACTTATACCCTTGCTCAAAGGGAACTATGATTTTAATACATTTTTAAAAGTATTACAAAATACTGAAAGTTGCATAGGCTCTTGGCAGCAAGGGCTGCCTAAGAACATGGAGTAGAAATTCATAATAAAAGCTAATACAATTGTCATCTTGTGCATACAGCTTTAATGATGTGATAAAAAAAATACATTGTATTTTGTGTGACATATTCAGAATGACATAGTCCCATAGTGAGATATGGGAAGTGCTAATATGATATACAAGTAAAATTTCTGTATTTCACTCGTATCGTTAGTTCTGTATCATTAGTGAAGCCGTGGGTCACATTATTGTACACAAGTATTACCTAAAATGTGGTATGGCATTTCTGTATTATTATGCCTAAGTGGAAAAAACCAAAAAAGGTACAGTAACACAAGGAATATACTGTCCTCAAAAGCAACAGAAAATCCTACTAACAGAAGAATATTGCTTTGTTTATTCTTGTGGTACACACACTGCTCAGGCATCTCCTAAACATGCTGGAAATCAACCAAAAAAACCCCTGGGTTTTGTTTGAGGGTTTGATTTTTTTTTTTTTGGTTGGGATTTAGAAGTCACTTCTCCTGTCATATCAGCCAAAGCACTAGAATCCAATCCCAGGAGACTATTATAAATCCAGAGGGTGGTATTTTCAAATCTGCCAATGGGATTTAGATGCACAACCCTAATTTATTTCAAAGGAGCTGTAATCCCAAGCCCAGACTTTGAAAACAGAGTTATATATACCTATGTGTCTAAAGACACAACCAAAGGTGAGGGAGGGCTATTTGGACAAATAAACGGTGAAGACAAGAACAACAAACCTGGCGGGAACAATAAATGTAGTAGATTATTGATAATGCCAGAAAGTAGATGTCTCCAGCTAGAGACACCTACTACAGACTCCTTTACAACGAAATAAAGCAATATATAATACAGCGTACTTTTGTGTTTTGCTGTTTGTGAAAGAAATGCAAGCCATTTTGCATTTTACTTGCATTTCACACACTGGAGGTAACTATTAAGCTGATTTTACTTGTGAGTAGGTTGAGACATAAATCCAAGGTTACAGACAAAATCTCTGATTCAGCAAAGCACTTAAGCACATGCTTAGCTGTAAACACATGTACCATCCCATAAAAGTAAAGATAATCATGTGCTTAAGTGCTTTGCTGAATCAGGGCCAAAGACAATAGCAAAGCCAGGAAGAGAAGCCAGGCATCACTAAAATAACTAGACAACTTTCCATGCAACATAAATGTTATAAAAAGGAATAGATCATAAAGAGGACGGTTATGACTTTTTAGAAGACTTAAGAACAGCCGTCACAGGGTAGGGGGTAGGGACTGAGAATAAACAGGCATTTCAATACTGGTTTTCACAGCATCCTTAGGAAAGCAGGAGGTAATTTGCTCCTCATTTCATCTCATGCCACTCTTTCAAACCAGCTTCCCCACTCAATGAAAATTACAGTGCACTACCTAGCAGTTCTGCTAATTTGATTTAAGACAAATCACCATTTATTACTGTATCTTTGACTATTAAAAAAAAGACAATACAAGGAACAGCAGACAGGTGAGTGAGAGCAGGAACTAGGTGCCAAGTAGGAAACAGCAACATTTTTCACCTTGCGATTTTTATTAGGTAGAAAATAAACATTTCACCAGGCATTCATTTATGTTCAGAAGTAATCAACACAACACTACGGATACAGTCAGTACTTCCAGCACGTTAAACACCTGTCACAGAGAATTCAACCATCAGTCATGCTGGGGATGCGCCAATTCATGCCCCAGCCCTCGTCAGACCGCGCAATCCTTTCTTGAGAACATGCATCTGTCTGACGTCGTCGTACACAAAGGAGCGCTGTACACCCAGACAGGCTCTGAGCAAGCTGTAAGGTCTGAGGAATGAAACTTGAGGTGAAGAAAGCTCTTGGAGAAAGACCTGATTTGTTCAGACAGCCTGCTGTACGGTTTTAATAAATCTTCTGAACATATTTCAGAAACCTTAAAGGATTTTTTGGGGTCATCTATCCGCTCTGCATTTCTTTTAGATTGGAAACTGTCTTAAACTATCCAATTCAATGTTTCTCCTGTATAGCCTTGAGTTGAAATTACTCTCTCCGTTCTATGGAGCCAAAAGCATTGTTACCTAGATACCCTCAGAGAAGCAGCAGGTACCACGGTGCTAACCGCACATTTGGCTCAGATTAACTTATCTCCCCCTTGTGCAGGATCATAAAAAGTTAATTGGAATATGCAGCTCCAACACACACCACAATGTGAGCTGGGCCAGCAAACATGAAAACCTAACCGGGTGGCAGCTCTCTGTTTGGAAACAAGCTAAAACCTGTCAGATTTCATTCTGAGAAAGCAAAAAAGGCAAAGTGATTTAACCAAGATCTGGTTTCTTCTGGCATAACCCTGTATCTGCCTAAGGGACACACCGCGACACGACACAAATCGAACTCTCCTTTGCAGGCAAAGGTGGCTGCTGCTGTTTGTCCAGCTCTGACGCTGTGAGACATGGCAAAAGGGAGACGAAAAGGGAAATCAGGCTGGCCAAGCTGGTCAGGAACATCCAGGCAGACCAAGGGCACCCCGTCCTTCACCAGGGGTTTTCCCCAGAAGCATTCACCGGCCTGGAGTCCAGAGCCACTAGCCAGGAGTGCTTGGAAAGCAAACACAAGTTTGGAACTGGCTTCTTCAGTCAACAGTATCAATAAAGCAATCATGTGGGTTTAGATGATGTCTCATGGCCCAGTGTATGTAGCCATTTCCTTCTCAGTGTCATAATGAACGACTTCCTACTCTTCAAAATTATTTTTAATTAGTTTTGATTAAAGAATAAATTAATAATTAGCCCCCCATCAGTGATAATGCCATTTACAGTGCTCATGAATCCCACAGTTTGGTACTCAGAGCTTAAGCGTACCTCAATAAATCCATACATCCATCCTCCTGCAGCTACACCTCTTCTTACTGATCCTACCAGAGGCTTTCATGAGTCAGACCAAAAACCTCGGGAAGCACCATCCCCTTCTACACCCCAACTCCCACCGGTGAGTGACCACCACCCCAGACAGCCTTTTGGGAGTACATCAGGCAGTGACACAACATCACAAATCAGGAAGAAACGCACTTCCAGAAAACCCCTTCCACAGCTTTTGGCACAGGTGGAGATTTAATAAATTTTGTACTCAGACCTTCTTAAATGAAAGTGTAGGGTTTGGTTTGAGTTTTTTAAATTTTGATGGGACTGAAAACCTGTTTTCCATGCCCCAGTGTGCCACAGCTCCTTATGCACACTGCGTTAAGTCATGTCATGTATCTCTACACCCATGGTGCCTCTGTGCAGGTACAAAAGCAACGCACCCTTTCCCTGGCTGTGTCTGCCAGACTGCAAAGTTCTTCAGAGGAACATCTCGCTCTGGCTGAGGAGATATACAGCACCTTACACAATAAAGCAGTCAGCATTTGTAGTGCTACTGAAATATAAATAGGCTCTACTAAGCATAATTCAGCAAAAGGTATTTCAGTGATCTTGCAAGCAGGAAGAAGAAACAGTAAATAGGAAACGTCCTGACAGAAGAAGAACTGACGACACCAAATAGATGGCTATTCAACATTGCTTTATAGTCTGGATATTGAATATTTGGGAACAAGCAGATAAAGAAAGCATGGTCCTTCCTTCAGACATGTGTTAGCAAAGGTAATGAATAAAGCGAGCATCACTGAGAGGTTTAGCTATGCACTCTGCACACAAAGAGATGCTGATTTGCCCGGAAGGAAAGATGTGTTTTATAAAATTAGCCAGTGTGTTTTTATAATAACTTCCAAAGGCATTTACTCAAACGCCACTGTTATCTCTGAAGACACAAGTGTAAATAACAATATCCATTATGTCAATGCTTCATTCAACACACAAAGATAACTTTTTCTCCCTTCCCAAGAGGCAGCATCGTGGTAGAAACTGAAAAGGCCATTAACAGCCATGACTACAGCAACAGTGTGAATAATCTAATAATGTCAGGTAAAGAGTCCAGAAAGGCAGATCATTAGACAGCCCTACCCTGATACTCATTTTAAGTCACAGTACCATCCACTTCTTACGTGGAGAATGCTACATGCTCATTTTGCTTTTATTGTGTCAAAAACAAGACAGTAATTGGATTGAGGCTTTCAGGGGAGAGGGGAGGGAAAAAAGGATCTTCTTAGACTCCCTAATGCCAATCTTCATGACCTGTCTGATCTCTCAGTAAATGCCACATATAGGTTAATCCTCACAAATCCTCAGTACGACCTTGTCAAATCAAACTGTTCATCAGTTTGTTCGGAGGCTACTAGATAAGAATAAACAAATGAACTCACGTTGCACGTCTTCCAGCTGTCATTTAGGAGTGCTTATAGACAAGGTCTCTTTAGTGGGTCCCCCGCTGCAAAAAACCTGATCGGAAAATGTGAGGAATGAACAGATCTACCTGCTTAACTAACATACCTGTAAGCATACTGCATGTGATACATGTGCACTTACACATTTTTTTCTCTGTGCCCTAAGCATTGTTTTCTCCTTGATTTCCCTGATTTTAAATAATATTTACTTTTTAAAACATACACACATCCATATTAAAAAGTATCGTAACATAATGCTGGGCAAGTGTGTTACACAGATGTGTCTCAGACACCAAACTGCTCCTTTTACGTACAAAACAAGTAAAACACAGCAGCGTTACAACTGCCTCCCATGCACTTGCTGCCCAGCCACTGGGCCTTCTTTTGGGGCACAGTGGGTCATTTACCCCCTTTAACCTCAAGGCCATCAGAAGAGTTCCTAATGTGTGATAATACCTTTGCTGCTGTCTGTGCTTGGATCAATGCCATTCATGATGGAATACCATGTTGGCCTGCAGCCACCCAACAGATGGCGATGACTTTTAGATGAAGCAGGGTAATTTTGAACTAGTGACCCAAAAGGTTAAAGGTTTTGTAGCCCACTGCTTGCCCTCTGGCCCTAACATCTGTGAACTTGCCCTTTCAAATACACTCACAATAGTGCTTCAGGCACTGAAAAATACACAGACAGCGTTACCACTTGGTTTAGTTTTCTCCCACTTCTCATAACCTTCAAAATACAGTACTATTATGTCCTACTCCACCTGCTCACCTAACTATATCTTGCCATTATGTCAACACCCAAAGAGTACAATTTTGAACATCTGCTTGTCATCTCGTCTCTCAAGCACCTTTGCAATTTCTACCATGCTATCTCTTCGTGAATTGAGGAAAGTCTAGTCAAAATCTATTCTCTTTCCCTCATGTCTTAGGAGACAGCTTACCACAATGCATAAATCACTGCAGTCTACAGTTTGGGTTTGGTCTTTCTCTTCTATAACCTCGCTTCATCTATGTATGATTACAACAATGTTATTGTTTCTACAACTCTACCTTTGTTCAGATAGTGAGTACAATTTAATATATATTTTGAAGGTCAACATTCGTGGATACAAGTAAAGTGCAAAATACCTGAAGAACCCAAAAGCCTGTGTGCGCACATGCTTCCCCCTACGTATGATATCCCATTTCATCCCTGAGAAAGCATACATCCTCCTGTATGGCCTACTTTCTGTGTTACTCTCTGTGGTTTGGGTTTGTTTTTTTCCCATTTTTATTTCTCTTGCAGGATATGTCCAATTTCAAAGGTCTTTTCTTTCATGTACTTCATCCTCAAGACCATGTATCACAGCAGTTGGTGCTGAGGCCAAAAAGCAAAAGAAGTTGTGCTCTTTTCTGAACCACAGAGATCTCTCTCGGGAGTCAGATGAAGATCCGCTCTTTCAGAAGCAAAACAAAGAAAAGCAACCCTTCTGGTCCTAAGAAACTGTCAATTCAATTTCTAAATTACATAAGGTTTTGATGACCCTGCTCAAAAAGCAGTTCAGAGAGATAGAGCATGAATCAAACTAATAGAATAACAGGACTAGAGTGCTTCTGTTGCAGTGAAGGGCAAAACTCTGAATGTGCAAAGAGAATGATAGCAAAGGAAAGGAGTAATAGTACAAGAAAAAAAAACAAATTGGAAAAGCCCAACAAAAAAGATCACCAAAACAAACCCCAACAAATTTAACAGATTTGTCACCATGTTTTGTGAAGCAGTAAAACAGATACATGGAAAAGGCTGCAGTTTCTGCATAACTATCCCATCTGTAGACTTTTCCAACTCCATCATTAATCAATGCTTCTCTCCTCCACAGTACTTATAACAAACCCCAACCACTAAATCCCAGTGTAAATCCTGCTATCGGTCTCAGAGTGTGAAACAGACAGTTGACTTTAGGATTCTTCTTTATGTTCAGAAACATGAATAAATCACACACCATCAAGTTTATCATTTTTCTCCTCAGAGAAATATGAAATATTACAGATCATCTTCAGTACATCAGTTTCTTCACACTCCATTAGGAAGCAAGGTCTATTTTTCATATAATTTACTAAACCACTGGCCTAATTTCTCTTATTTTTTTGGGAGCAGGAAACATATACAGAGTATGTTCTCCTGTTACGTGTCACCCACAAGCAACCTTCCTGTCTTTCATCCCAGAGTTACAAAAAGTTGTTGAAGTTGGCTAGTAGCTCTAGATGGTCCAGATTTCAGAGATGCTATGAAAAAAAGCTGACTATTAGAAATAAAACCTATCATCAGACAAATAACTTAAGATATTTCAGGCTGGATGCTCAGGAAAAGACATATCCCAAAACACTAACCAGCTCTGAAGGGTTAGCAGGGGTTGGGGGTGGGGGGTGGGTTAAGAAAGGAAAGGTTACCAGTGGGTTTCTGAAATGGTGCTGTGCCCTCATGATGTCACTTCACAGGGAAACAGATTCCTCACACTGATACCCTGCAAAAAAACCCACAACCAAAAAACCCAAACCAACCACAATAAAAACCCCACAGACCAGAGAGCATTCAAAACCCCCAAGAAATTCCCTCTCAGTTTCAGAAAATACCTTTGATAGTTGGCTGCCTCAACAGACAGACTGAGGGTACAACAGGAACAGACCACGACACAACAGTCCCTTTGAGACTGTCCCTCCATGTCCAATGAGAGGCAGGGCAGCAGAACAGAGTTCTTTCCACTGCCATGATGGAACTGCTCTGAGGACACAAAAAGGACTTCAAGACTCCAAGGCCACCAGCTTGGTATTTTCACCAAGACCATAGGAGCATCTATTACAAAAAAATGGTAGTAGAAGTTAAGATTAAGATGGTGCAGTCTTTCCTTAAAAGCAAATCCTTCTATTAAATGTTTTCTGCAAAGGTGGATATGATGTCCCTTGCTCAGAACAGGACAGAAAGAATAAGTGGAACTATAGCCAAAATAACAGGAGTCAAGAGACACAGGCCTCATCTTTTCCCCTTGCAACTCTGTAAAGGGAATAAATCAGAAAAATCTGCAGTATGTTAACCTCCCTGCCCTGTTTTTTTTTTACCCCCAAAAAATTACAGTTTCTCTGAAGAAGCAAGTGGGAGAGAGGCTGACAGGATTTCACACTGAACCGCTGCAGTAATTGCCACAATTGCTTCCCTATCAACTGAAAGCTGAACAGTGCGAGTCCATACCTGGGCAAGGGGAAGGAGGTGACATTCATTTTTCCAGTATCTGCATGTTGCCTGCAAGAAAGGCAAGGGAGGAGAAATGCATTGGAAGATCTGCAGATGGAAGAAACCCTCTAACGTAATGACTGCAGCAAGAAACGCTACTAGTGAAAAAATCTTAAGACGGTTGCTGCGTTTGGATGCTGAAAAAACAAACATACACGCAAAATACAAA
Source organism: Phaethon aethereus (assembly GCF_964289735.1). Classification (NCBI taxonomy): domain Eukaryota; kingdom Metazoa; phylum Chordata; class Aves; order Phaethontiformes; family Phaethontidae; genus Phaethon; species Phaethon aethereus. The sequence goes on along the minus strand of NC_138595.1, from coordinate 10,686,495 downwards.
GCCCCAATCTTCAGAATTATCTTCTTCATAAAGCCAAACTGAGGCCCAGCTCTGAGTGCAGCCAAAGTGGATTATAAGGTAAATTATAATGGTAAATTGGGAATGGTTTTGCTGCCTCTCTTGCACAGGCTAGAGAAATCAAGTTGGCAGCTGCCAGCTCCTGGAGGGACTGGTGTGCTCTTGCTGGTGAAGCCTTGCATCAGCTACAAAAGAAAAGAACTATTGTTTTTCTTCTCAGGGCTTCTACTACTAATAAACTGCAAATCTCCCATTTCTTTCCTCCATCCCAGCTGATCTCCAAGGGCAGTTTCACAGGTGGATCCTGTTGGCTTTAAAACTGCCACCCAGTCATGCATGCTCAGAACAACAGAAAAAGCATTGGCTGCTTCTAACCTCTAAATATGACCAGTCACGCTGGATCTGGAACCAAGGGGCCCTCCGGTTCCTCTGTGGGTTTAATCCACTTCAATGGCATGTGCCAAAGCAGAAGAGTACCACAGCAAAATAAAATACATGAGGGTAGTTCCCTGCATTAAAATACCACTGGTCCAACGATTGCTCAGGGCCGGGTAGGGTTGTAGCAACCTGAGTTATTTCTCAGGATTTTTTCACTCATAACTTCCAATTCCCCTGAACTGATGCATATCAAAATTGTTCAGTAGCATGAGTCTTTTGCTCCATCTTTGCAGAGGCACAACCAGGCTATAACAGAAAATTTATTCCAAGCCAATCATGTATTCAAAACATTAGCTCCAGCAAAAGAAATAATCAGACACAAGAGCTTTCTGTTCCATTCCCAGCAATACACTTAGTAAGAAGAGAACAACTTTATCAGCAAGCAGTAAAAACCTTAGTTTCCCATGTCTGAAAGGGATTTCATTAAATGCTTCCCTTCACTAGGTGCAGATCATTGTATTTCTCATAGACTGTAAGCAATGTGAGCCTGTGTCTCCACAACGAGGCCTGAGCCCCGACTGACAGCTCTAGGAATTACAATAAGTACTGCAGGAACACAACCAATGCTCTCAGAGGAGTCCATTGGCAAATGGAGTGCTTTCTTACAGAAAAAAACCCCAAACCAACCCCACGACAAAAACCGAAACCTGGTAAAGCTCTGTTTAATGCTGTTACTCAGAAAAGCGTTTTAAGGAAAATACTCATCTGGCAAAGACACTTCCCATTTACCTATCTCTGCAGTACCTAGTGTCTGCCGCAGCATCTGGCCTGACCCGAGGGCATGCTCCCCGCCACCAGCCACAGGTATTCCCGCACACAGCCTCTGAAGACTTGTCACCTTCGCCAGCACATCCTCAGGCCAGCAAGGATGCAGCAATGGGAGGTCCCTGTCTGACTGCGCCAAGCCCGAGACCTGCGCTTCCCCTGCCTGCCAGCCCAACCCAATCCTCACACGACAAATGCGTGTGTTTCAAACACCTGCCAGCTCCCTCCTCGTGCTGGTGATGGGAAGCTGCCTGAAATTTCTCAGAGGGTTCGGTTGTATTATTCATGCACTGACGGACTCCTTGGCAGTCACAAAGGCCACAGGGATGGTGAAAAAAAGCTAATTCACAGCCTAAGAAGGATTAATCGTGCTACTGTAAAATGTCTTGGCTACAGTGAGAGTTAGCCACTCATGGGACACATGCAAGCCAGAATTAAACCAAGTACATGCAGAAAATTCTGCTTTTCTTGCAAAGACAGAAGAGGACAAATAACTTCAAGGCAGTCTGTTGAACTACATTCTCTGCCACGTTTTTTGCTCAGAGATCAGTGATACCCGAAAGGTGTGAGGGTCATACTTTTCTCTTCCTGCTCCATCTCCTTCCACACTCAAAATTGCTGACAGAATAGCCAGAGTCCTGATTCAGGCAATGAAACTGCACCATCCAGGGTAAGCAAGGAAAACCTCCCTTCAACTCCAGTAATAATGAATATTGTCTTAAAACATCAGATTCAGTCTTTTCCAACCCAGTTGTATTTCTCAACTGCAGATGAGTAAATAGCAGTTGGTGGGTTTTTATCCAGAGCCCTCTTATCTATGATTGGAAAAGTTTAAAAGGCAGGAAGTTTTTAAACAGAAAGGAGGTGGTGGTGAGGTGGGTGTTGGTCTCTTCTCCCAAGTAACCAGCAATAGGATGAGAGGAAATGGCCTCAAGTTGTGCCAGGGGAGGCTTAGACTGGATATTAGGAAAAATTCCTTTACTGAAAGAGTGGTCAGGCATGGGAAGAGGCTGCTCAGGGAGGTGGTGGAGTTGCCATCACTGGAAGTGTTCAAAAACCATGCAGACGTGACACTTTGGAAGATGGTTTAGTGGGCATGGTGGTGTTGGGTTGACAATTGGACTTGATGATCTTAAAGGTCTTTTCCAACCTTTATGATTCTATGATTTTTACACAAGACTTTGTAACTCTCACAGAAATAGTTAAGACCACTTTCTGCTACGCCTACGACATGGCTGTCTCACAATAGCTCCATCCCGGACTCAAAAGCTGCAGTCACACTCGGTGCATTAGGACTATCATCCAGCACTGGAGTACAGCTCAAAGGCAGCCTACCACTATTCTGACCACAAGACCACGTTACAGCTCACGGTCGTGTAGCACACAGGACACCCTACATGCTTAACCACTTGCACACAGTTTCCAACAAAGGTATGTAAACCAGAAAAAAGCAACTTGCAAACTTCTGTTCAATTCCTAATTTCTTCACAGTCCTGGCCCTTTGTAAGCAGTGCATCCTATAGAAAGGAAAGTGGGTATTACGTGTATGAGGCAGCACTGGCAGGAAAGGACCAGCAGGATGCTGGCATAAGGAGGCTGAAGTCCATCAGTAGAGGTTTTTAGGCTCACAGAACCAGATCAACAGAAGGAAATGCAGACACACTAGCACAGTTGTAATACTTTTGTATTTTAGCTTAACTTCTTTCATGCCTTGAGGCATGTTTAAATTCTATCTCTGAATAAACACTAGTAAAAGTTGTATGTCTGCATGAAGGAAAAGCTATATCCCTTTCTTTGATGCCAGCCAGCACCACTAAAACACTCCAAACACGCACATTTTAAGAGAAAGAAAAGGAAAATAGTTCCGTACCGAAATACTGCTGAGTGATCCACTCAGAGGCTCTTAATGCTACTGCTCTGATTGCCCTTATATGCTAGTAGAGACAAAGGAATGCAATTTGATTGTGCATTTGTAAGATGAAATTATATTCCCCTCTTTCTATCTTTCTTAAGCATTTGCAGTTTTCAGAAAATGGCATCAACAGTATAAATCTCCTGGGCCTAATACAATGGACAAAGTCAGAGTAATCAATTCTTATTTATTAATCAGCCTCTATCATGATGTTCCATAATCATTATATTACAGTTTAGACACAATAATAATGAAGCTAACAGAACTAATGCAATTTGTGGTAAGATGTTGGCAGGCAATGACAATAACATTTCTTGATAATAATACAGTAAGGCAAATAGGTCTTGGTCATAAGAAAAGATATGAAAATGGACAAAAACACACTAGGGAAAGGAGGTTTTAGACGTACATATTTTAAAGTTATTATTTTTTTAAAAAAAGAAGATAACGTTAGAGAACCAATCTGCATCATCAGAAATGAAGGGTTTAGGGTTATATAAAATCACTTTTGCTCTCAAGAAGGCACAGTAACAGCATTTGAACATACTCACAGAATCTAAATGCACAATGAGATCAGAAGAGTCAGATGAAGGAAAAAATGAACATTTCCCTTGGAAGAAAATTCTTTAATTACAAAAGGAGTCTGCCTGGGATTGTGCCACGGAAAGCCTGCAAATCCTGGTTCCTTGTACACACTAAAAACAAGAAAAAACCCACAAAACACTCTGCTGCTTGGTTCTCCTTGCCTGTGCGAATAGAAGGGCTTAAAAAATAAGTAAGGGAGAAAAGCACAAGGCAAGGAATGGTACTTAGATCCTTGGGAGAAAAGTCTACTGCAAATGACACATTGCTGGGGTTGCTTTTAGTTCTCAAAAACATCCTTGTTCCAATGATCAGAGGAATTTCTGGGTGAGAGGGATCACTGCACCACAGAAGACACAGTTCAAAGGGACAGCAAGCCACACAGAATAATTCTGTGGTAATATGACCCCTTGAAATGCTCAGAGAAGCACAGACCTGCACCTTACAAATCTCAACTACTACAAAAGACAGGATGGAAAAAAAAGGAAAAGAAAGAAAAAAAAAACCTTGTTTATAATAAAGACTACATTCTGTAGCAATTTCCTAGATTCCTGGGGTTAGAAATCTAGATTGCCAATGGATAAGTGAGCCTTAAAATCACATCCCTGCTGACAAAAATTCATTTCTTATAACCGTCTCCATTTACCGGAATGTTGAATCTTTCCCATGGGGAAGGAACAAATGAAAATGTTATTTCTCTGCTCATGAACTCATACCTTTCTGTCTGCTTTTCACTGTTGGCAATTTCATTCTCTTCCAAATTTGACTAAAGCCTGTGACCTGGGGGAAATAATGTCTATATAATAATCTTCTGAAACTCTAATTCTGAGTCATGTTTTTTTGGATGTTGCCTCGCACTTTATGAAAATTGCACTGAGCTATGAAATGTAAGTGATGTGATGTCTCTGCCTTAACATAATCATTTTGTCTGGTGAACATGTTGCTAATAATAATAAGAAGAATAATAACAACAACAACAATAATAATAAAGAAAAGGGAGTCTCCTTTGAAAGCAACAAAAATAAAATAAAATTAGAAAAAAAAAATCCATGCCTAATGGCAAAAAAGATGTTGTGGCACCCTAGGTTCCATAGGTTTATTTTCACTGCCCCATGGAAATAACTATTCACAACTGGTAGCAAATTAATGGTGTGCGAGAGGCAAGCAGAACCATCATGGCATTGTGGCTGAGCAGCTTAATAGCCCTAAAGCTCCCCTGACTGTGTGCTTCAGGGGACCTTACTAAATCCTGGCACAAAGTGTCGCATCAGCACTTCGCTCCCAGTGCCCTGGCCTGGCCGAAACCCCACATTTGCATACGGGGAGAAATCAGAAACAAGTTCATAAAACACCAAATGCCTGGAAAGCATAATTATTGGCTGGGGTCTCTTGAGCAGCTTGCTGAGCAACCTCAGCAGTGGGGATGTTTGCAGCTGATCAACTCTTCCCCCAAAAGCAGAAATAACCACAGTATCTGTTTATTGGATCCACAGACACCGCCGGCTGCATCCTTCCCGGCTCTATAAATCTACACAAACAAAGCTGTACATCACCAGATGTTTATTTTATTTTTTTATCCACACTGACCCATAAAATCTACAATACAGTAGATCAAATGGTGGAAATCATTAAAAACTTGCTCTAAACAAAATTGGTACTGCCGTATGTTTTGGGCCTTCCTCCATGTGAAGCTCCACTTAGCTCCACAGATATAAATCTAGAATAATCCCATTTAGATCAACCAGTTATTCCACATCTGCAGAGACACAGCATACGGGTATTGGAATTTGGTCTCTGATGCTTCCGGGATGAATAAAATATATATTTTTTTCATACATCAAACTGAGGAATGCAAAACAAGTGAGGAGTATTTCATTGGTTGCAAAAGAAAAGCCTGGCAAAGACAACCTGAAAAATTTTCAACTGATATATCTGAGCATTAGATTTGCAGTGAATTGAAGCACACGGCAATGCATGTTTGTTGCCAGGCAAATATCCTGTAAGATTTTTACAGCACATCCTAAATTTGCAAATTGGTAGCTATAAAGTGCATCTTGAGTCATGAAAAACAGGGGGAACTGACAGCCCAGGCCTCAGACAGCAGAGAACATATGCCAGTGTCATGTGAAAATTCATTTTGTCACTCTGACACCATCTGAAATAAACATAATCTCTCAGAGGTGCGCCCCACATGAACTCGGATAGACTGTGATCTTAGGCGAGGCAGAGTTCTGGGTCCCCACTACCCTTCAGGTTTTACAAGCTGCCCCATTTTTCTGCGGCTATCTCTTAATGGATTAAAGCACTTAATGCACCTGCACTTCTGTTAGTAGCCTAAGAGTATCAGCATAGAAAGCATGTGTATATGTATGAGTGCGTGTATGTGTGTGTCCATATACGAGTAAGGGAAAGAAAAAGCATGACAGAGTGGGTGTCTCTTGGGACACAAAAAGCAATGAAAGAAGATGACGTCACAGTTATTGAAGGAGCACCCTCATCCCTGGTCTACTGCATGATAGCACTGAGTTCAAATGTGGGTCCTGAACTAAATGACCAGGTCACCAAACTCCTGCAGAGCTCCACAGAGAAATCAGTCCGATTCCTGCAAAACAAACCTCGCAGCAGAGAATCTCCTTCAAATACAGGACACAGCAAGTCCTGCACATCACCCAAAGCGCTCAAGCAGAGCATGACCACCGCGCTGGGTCTCTCCAGGCAGATGGATCCACTTCACAACCGAACCCCACAGCCACTGAAGAAACACAAACCACCCCACCGGCTTAGGCAGACCTGGGGATAGCACATCTGAGCCAAAGCTCATTACACTAATGAATGTTTTACTATTGACTTCTGCAGTTTTCGGTCAGGCCTAGCATGAATAACAGTTTCTCTGTTTTATAATAATAATAATCTCCTCCATTTGCCTTCCACACACAAGAAGTTTAATTGTGATTTTTTTCCTAAAGCACCTTTAAATCGTTGGATAAAATCCGTTGGAGAAGTGCACACTTAATTTGTTGTTGCTGTTAATACTGGTGTTGTGATGTTTTGGTTTTGTTTGGGTTTTTTTTTCCCAAAAAACCCTCTACAACTTTTTTACATGCCAATGGTAAAAGGTTCATTTTAAATAACCAAGAAAGAAATAATTTCCATTAGATAAAGCAGTCAATAGCATCAGAAATGTGGCTGCAATTACTTGTTGCACTTTACAAGGAAATCCTTGTAGTATAATAACCACAAGATGATGAAACACATTTTGTCTCCATTTCACATGACTGACCCCAATTTTGCCAAGGACATCTGAACACATTTAACATACTGAAATCTTCCATTAGGATAATGAAAATACACATTATTGAATTCTGTCTTTGCTTTATAGTGCCACAAATAGCAAATTCAATCTTTCTTACTTTTGTGGAGACTACACCTGCATAATTGTTTGCATTTCTCAGAGGCTGAAATAAGCTACAAACTTAAGAAAGAGGAAGATGTTGATCCCACAATCCATTATGCAGCACTTACGTGATTTTATTTGCTGTATGTGTTTAGTAAAGATTGTGTATAACCTGGCAACCTACAAGAAATATACAACTATCCTCCACAACCTATACTAAAACAAATAAACTATGATATACTGTATAGTTAACATCAGGTGCTGGAGTGCTCCCTCGTAAAGGAGCAACTGCCAGAGTTTATAGTCATGGAGTGAACTTCAGGTTTGCCTCGAGGTACAAATATCTTGCTTAAGGATCACTATGCCACCCTCTAGCCTAGTACGGAAACACACAGTCAGCCTGTTTGCTATCCTTTTTAAGAGGGGAAACTTCAGTCACAGAAAACTCCTATCAAAGTAAGTCGCAGCTTTTACCTGTTAAGTGCTGATGACTCCTACCTTGTATTTGGTCCCATGTCTGCCTCTACTTTGCATACAGCAATTTGGTTTAGTGTGGACCTTGGGAGACATTTTCATCTCTTTTCTTATCCATAGACCTCAAATCATTGAAATTGAAGCCCCACAACTGATATGCCCAAGGCAACACTGAGAACTGATTTATGTCAGAGAAAAAAAATTCCAGTCCTTCTGGCTTCTGGTTGAATAAAGATGAGGTCTTTAGACTACTGGATATGATAAATACTTCTTCCTCTTTTTTTTTAAGCCAGTGGCTCAATATTTTCTTTTCATTACCTTTAAACTTCACTGCAGTGCTAGGATCGTGAGTCATACTTGCAGACTCCCTAATGTTTCATATGGCTTCTCTTTCAGTGGCTGGTACTCAGATACCAGGATAAATCAAATAAAATGGCCAGCCATCACCTCACTTCTCTCCAGAAACAATGCTTCAGGTATAGTCACTTTTTCTTATTTAAAAATAAGAATCCAACATGGATCACAGCTTTCATCTGTTAAATTCTGTTCAACACAATCTTCCGAGACATTTACATGCTATGTATTCTACAGTCATTCCTCAAAACAGTGTATTAAGTCTGGGTGGCAATGAGATCTGGATCATTAACGTCAACTCCCCTCAACAAGAGTCTGTCCCCGTCCCTGTACCTTCCAACCACATTTTCAGAATCTCAAACAATGGCTCACATTGCTCTATGAATATGAGGAATTTATTCTCACACAATTTTGAAGTCTGTTTTCATACGCAGAAAGCTTTGATGTTGAAAACCACAAGTCAATAGGAAAGACATTCAGCACTCTGATTGCAATCCCAGCATCTGTACTTTGCTGAAACTTGGGTATGAACTGACAACGAAATTCACAGTCCAAAGAGGAAGTCTTGAGTTTCCAAAATTCCAGATAACCATTCTGTAAATCGCTGGCTCAGGTCTGGTAAAAATACTGCAATGTGACCAGGAAGGAGCGATGTTAAAAGATGTTGCAGCCTCTGCATTCAAGGCACCTCCATACCAGCCAAATTTCCCCTAGATCAGCTGATGTGTCAATCTAATTTGAGTATGTACCAACAATGCAAAAGGACCAATGAGGCATATATAGATCAGTACTGTGCACAGGAATTTTGACATAAGCCATGTCTCTTCTTGTGGCAGCTGGAGGCACAGCACACTATACACACTAATAATTCAGTGTACTCCTATGACAAGGTGTTCTAGACGCTGGTCTACTTTAGTCTTTTTCTCTGCACATAGCGACAGCAGAGACAGAGGACAAAAATGTACTGCTCATGACTTACTTACTAAATATAGTAGATTTTACTGGTTTTTATCTATACTGCATGACTTTGACCTTGTGCAACCACATGGCACTATACCAGCAACAGGGAGGCAGTGAAAAATAAGAACTTCGTCACAGAGTCTCATGTTTTATAGTTATCACAGACAAATGTGTAATTGCAAGCATCTAAATACAAAGCATTGAAGACCTTGGAAAGCAAATTGCCTCCATTTGTGTTCATGCGTATTTTCAATCTCACTATCTGATCTCTAATGCAACCATTCAGCTTTATTTTAAAAGAAAAACTGTTACTGCATATAACAGGCTGGAAAATCTATTAAAACTTACAGACTCTGCTTTTCTGGTTTTCATCAGAGTGCCAAATTTACCTCCATCTACTTCACCTGAAGGAAGCTGAGTTACAACAGTGCTACATTTGGAGAAGATCCTCTCAGGCAAAAACCTGTTCCATAAAACACAGAATCTGAGCTGCAACTGAAGGGCTGGCTGGATTTCTGAAACCATTCAAGTTAAATGGATTGATTAAAGAATAATTTCCACTAAGGAAATTCAAGTTAGAATGGTTCTGTAGCAGTCACTTTGAGTGATAAGGGCTGTATTCTCCATGCTATTACATTACTTTTACTCCAGTGCAGTTCTATCTATTTCAGTGTTTACTAATTCCAGTTCAAGAGGGGTGATCAAAATTAGAGTCAATTGAGTCTGATATAAAGAAGTTCTCAGATTTCTCCACTCCATTAACATCAATTTCTGCACTCCATTAACACCAGTTTTATTCTGGTGTAACACCATTGATTTCAAAGGAGTTCTGCCACCCTGATGTCAGTGTTAAAGAAACAGAAAATCAGACCCTATTTCTTTAATAATTTTTTTCTGGAAAATATTGCTTCCCTCAGACAGTTAATGCAAAAGTGATACAGCAAGAAATAAAAAAATATACTTGTAAAATACAATAGCTGAAAAATCTAGCAGAGAAGAACTGTATTTAGGTTCTGACCCAAAGCCTACCGAAGTCAGTGACTTTTACATCAGACCCTTTACTCTCTCTTTAACCAAAGTTAATATACCCAGCAACAAGGATGCTGCAAGTTGCCAATAGCAACATTGCCTTGCAGTGCTAAATGGACTGACCGTCAAACTCTAGTTGCTGGAAATAATTGAAATGAGAAAGACACGTCAGCTATTTCCACTGTTGTCCATTTTACACTAAGCTAGTAGTTCCCACATAAATTGGATTCAAAGATGAGGAACACCGTAGTACAACAATCTAAGACAGTATGTAAAATTTTATGTAAGCATGTGCACGGACGCACATTTGTGCAGACACATAAATATCAACTACGTGTATCACAGAAGATGACTCGGTCTATTAACTTCAAGTCACTGAGAATTATGTGTACTGAGATCAAACAAAGAATGTGCGTTAACTTCAATATGCTTTAAATCAGGCCTAAAATAAAGAGATCGGTAGGACTGAAGTACAGTCGCCTCTTAAATATTTCAAACACTGGAGTTTAACAGAATGAAAATATGCCATAGTAGTGCTGTTCCTAGAAAACACACACCAACCTATATGTACATGGATGTGAATAAACAGTAGATATTCTCTGCATTCACTTTGAAGCAAGTGCTTACATAAAAAATTTGTCTGTGACATAAATAATCCAGTAGGGTAAATTCCCCAAAGTGTCAGCTTTTGTATTATTGATGCCTAATATTTTAAAATAAAATCAAGTATGATTAATCTTCTTGTATAACTGTAACAAGTGGAAAGAAATCATCAGCAGAATGTGTTAGTGGTTATCAAAAACAATCAATGGCAGTTTCCACATTCAGCAAGAATAGGTGGATGACACTAGTGGTAAGATTAAATGGAAAACTGATCAGAAGATATGGAAGCATGTCTCTCTTTTTAATAGAAATACATTTTAAAGTATCATTACAACTATGCTGCTAAATATGCAGTACTGATATTGCTGAACCAAAATACATTGGTATTGAAATGCCTGACCAAAAAAACCAAACCAAACACCTTGAAATGGGTTTGATGGTTTACTTTGAGCTCTAGTTCTAGCAAATCTTGAACAAAATTAATCATCTATCAGAATACTCTGATTCCATCCATTCCCACTACGGTCTAATATTCTGTATACTCTGAGTAGAGCACTGGCCCTTCAGTCTTAATAAGGGAGTACAGGGCTCCAATAATGAAAATAAATGCATATCGTAATTACCATGAGATGGTTCCCAGTCAAAGACGGTCACAGAATGAAAACAGTGCATTGCTTCTGAGGTCAAATAATGTTTTTTAGAGAGCCTGACTATGCAGAGCTTTACTTACATAATATATCCTGCATAGTCCCATTGAAGTGGACAAACTGCTTGCAATGTTGTGGAGGACTGATTTCTTATCCACTTGCTTTCTGTTGTTGTGGTTATAGTTTAAGCAACCTCTTCATATGCATGTGACCCTCCAGAAGAACCCAAGGTAGATTAGCTGCTGAGAATATAATTCAGTGGCTGACCAATACCACAAAGGCATAGTCTGTAACTGGTTAGGAAAAGAAATAGGCATGACCACACACAACTGCAATAACAAAGCTGATCTGGAGAAAAATGTTCAGGTGATTTTGATGAAATAACTGCCAACTCACTTCAGCCTGTTCAACACAAAATGAAATGTCCTTCTGTCAGATGGGTTGACCAGCTTAAACTCACAACTAGACAGGAATACAAACCAGTTTAAGTAATACAGGTTAACTAAATATGCACAAAAGTTACCAGGTTTGTGTATGAAGGCACAGGTCTTGCAAGATTGTATAAATATTCAAAAAAAAAAAAAAAAAGGCATTTTCCTTTTCCAGTAGGAAAAAAGTTTTCAATCAAAGTAAATGCTTAATTCACATGGAAATGTAAAATCCATGGGATTAGATTCAGCAGTATTATATCAGGAATGCAAAAGTTGTGTTTCAGTATTGATTAATGCCAGCAAGGCTTGAATTTGCATGTAATTTACAATCACTTCCTTCAACAAATGTCTTCATTTAGTATTATTATGAGTTTGGCATGACAAGATTATTACAAATCACTCTCTATCAGGAACAATCAGTAAGAAACTCACCATTTATTTGGAAATACTGCAACAGACATGATTGGGTGAGAAGGTATAAACATAGTTTATGTGGAGAGTGCTGTACATTACTCAAGTGTACTAGTGTCACATGCAGATTAGGAAAATTATTAGTTCTGTTCTGATAGTGTTCACAATATGCTGCACCCAAGTACATGGAAGATGTAGTAGTCCCTCCTCTCAAGGAGATTACAGTCTAAATTGATTCTCTTGCACTGGGCAAGTGGTAATGCCAGGCAAGCACTGGACAGCACTGACTGTACTACATGCTGGTCGGGTAGCAGCATACGAGCCAGCCAGCTTTGCAAACAGCAGTAAGCCTCACAAGCCAGGCTGTCAAGAAGGGGACTAAGAGCTCTGTTTTGCATGCAGTGATAGATTAAAATCAGCCAAAGTAGTTACCATCCCCTACACCATCTACTCCATTCCCCTGATGGCAGTTGTCATCCCACCACAGCAGAGACAACTGAATGGCTCATGAAGCAGCTTCTGGAGTGCTCAAGTTTTCAGCTTGGACTGTTATGTCTCCAATTTGAGTTTAAGTTAATATGCTTTAGAAGCCATTCACTCATCTGCCTTGCAGAGGAGGTAATCTCCATCACAAGGGCAGGACAGACAGCTTGAGGGCCATAACCTCTTCAGCTTTTTGCCTTTAATTTGCCACAGCTTGCAAGTCAGGGCCTCAGGCAGGACCTAAGTCATATGGCTGGATTTCAACAAAGCACTTAGGACCAATGAAATCTGTGGAACAACCGGTGATTAAAGTCAAGCAGGTGCCCAAACGCTTAGCCGGATTGAAATCATTTAACCTAGACGAAGATGCTGGACTTATCTTTACAGCTCAGCTGATGAAATTCATACATCGGATGAATACAGTGCTGCCTGTACCAGCCTGTACATTAATTGTTAATGTTTACTTGAGTCATTTTAGATTCTCATATAAAAATGTTATTTTGAACTAAAAGTTTTAACAACACATATTGCAAAGATCAGACATTTCCACTAAACAGGCACAGATTGTAAATGCAACATAAATCAGAAGAGAACGTAAAATTCTTGCAGCCTTTATCATCTACCCTAAAATTGCAAACTGCAGATCATGGAAGATACTGAAACATTTTCTCATTTTGAAAGAAGTACCACATGCTGTGAAATATTCTCTTAAGTGAGTTTTTTTGATAAAAATAAATGGCCAATCCTAACGATTAATGCTTCGTATGATGTATTCAGGTTATTAATCCCACCTTCTTCTTTCCACTGGCCCTGGTAGTGAATGCTTTCTGGAAAACTCCATGGAACCAGATGGTTAACTATTGGAAATCTATACTAAAAAGATTAATGTTACCCCATGACAAGGATCAGTCATTTGTACAGATTTCCTAATACAAATGGTGACATTTGTTTATTCAGACTGGCTGGATGAGCCATACTCTGAGGAGAGCCTAATTAGTTCTTGAAGATTTTCAAAACATTGGGGCCCAGCTGCTGAGCTGCAGTTCAACATCTGAAAGAAAATTACATGCGGAAACAGATATCTAAGTAACACAGACATCCAGACAGACAGACATGAGTGACTGCTCTTCAAGCTGCCTTTGAGTTGTTCATTCTAACACAGTGTGAGGAAAGATGTCGGTACCCTGGCTGAGTTAAGTACTTACAAGTGCCCACTGGAAAGTCTCCAGTGGCAGTCACAGGGATTAAATATTGCAGTCCTGGGTGCCATTACTCTTTAGACAGAAGAGCTGTGCATAGCCATGGTCTGAGCGCCCACCTACACCGATCAGTCTCAACACCAGCCCTCTCTAATGCACAGTGACAAATTCCAACCATCTTCATATCATGCTTTAATTGTAAACTAAACATACTGCAAGGAAGATGAGTGTGAAAGACACAACTGTGTTTTACACAAAAGTTTCAAAGTGTGAACAGTACTTACTAAATTTCGCAGTAGCCCTTTTTCCATGTGGATAAAAGAACCAGTATGTCCAAGGCCACTGTAATTTCCAAACCACTTAGACTAAAACCCCCCTGTACTCAGGAAAGCAGCGAAGCACATGCTTTAAAGTGAAGCACACACTTAAATCCCATTGACTTCAGTTATGCATGTGTGCTTATACGCTCTCCTGAATAAAATGGATGTAAGCATGTGTTTAAACTTGAACCTATGCTTTGTTGAGATGAGACTATGAAGAGAGGAGAGTGAAATATAAACTGATGTGAGAAACTGCTTTTATCACTAAGCAACAAGGCCTTTTCATCAGCAGAGAACATATCTAGGTGTTTTGGGAGGAAAAAAATAATCTACACACAAGTGCTTTTATTTCAAAAGAACGTAAGTGAAAAAAGCAAAAGAAAAGCCATTAAAATTGAACATTTTTATATAAACCATACAAATGCTCAATTCATCATTATGAAAACGCTGCCAATCTTGAGATTGAGGCCAGGACAGATGTTAACTTTATAAACAGCTGTTGCAGTTGAAGCCATTGTGAACTCCCTACTGGTTGTTATTGCTCCCCCGTCGGAAGTTACCACATGTACAGTGCAGCCAGCAGAAGGGATCATGTGAGCTACACCTTCATCCACCACAGACAAAAATCAACCGCGTTAACTTAAAAAAGCAAAATACTAGAGTTGTGGTTAAATCTGTTCAAGGCTGACTGGTGAAGTAGGTGCAGCAGCACTCGGGGTATAGGCAAGAGACTTCAGATGGCGGGAGAAACTACAGCTGACATGGCTAAAGGACATGTCCGCAAGATTCACATGTATGCTCCATACTTTAGAGTAATACATCATTCATTTGGTTCAAAAATTAGCACTTGACAAATAGGACCCGTTCAAAAATGGTGTGTCTCAAGAAGAATTACAATTATCTGGATCCTTTTTTTGGTGTAAAGAAAGGTCAACGGTAATAGGCCAGGCTAAGAAACAAATTTAAGAGCATATGAAAACATCAGTTTTGCTGTGCATAAACTCCTAGAGCAAATCAAGCAAAAAATAACCCACCACCACTGACAAAAAAGAAGTACTTTCCTAGGAAGTTACACAGAAAAACATGATTTGTGATGTCAGTCCCTATGACCTGATAAATAAGGCAGACCAAGTCATCAGCCGGAGTAACCTGGCACAGCTCTGGTGAAGCCAATGGAACTAGACTGGTCAATACAAAATTTGAAACTCTGGTACTGAACTTGTACAGTTTTTCTTTTTAATCCCATGCCCCTTCACATCCATAAACACACAGACTAGAGGCTACAGATAAACATCTGATAAACATCCTAGATGGTATTTTCAAGAAATAATAAAGAAGACTTCGTTACTATCGCTCCAGGCTTTTGTACTGCAGATAGGCAAGAAAAAGGACTTTATGACTTATGTGAACTGGCTTCTGATTTTTAAGATCACTTAGTTATTTGCACAAATATTTTTATGTGATATCTTTTCCTCTCCAGTGGTTTATTTTTTTTTTTCATCTCAAACTTCGAAGTTAACTTCAGTGACAAGCTTTTCAAGGCAAGGACTGTTAATGTGCATATATAGAAACTAATGAAAGGAACTCTCAGTAAGCTGAGATCCTGCCATAGTACCAAAATAGAACTCGTTCTGGTGCTATATAGAAATTTAAACCAATATGCTTTGCACACCATCCCAAAATCACCTCCCCTCTGCTCCTCTATCAGCTATGCCATATGTGTGATTCATGATGCAGGAAAATATTTTCTTCCAATATATATGCAAAAGCTTCATGAAACAAAGTTGTGATTAACTAAAGTTAAATCAAGTCACCTTAATTCAAAGAGGTATGAGCTTTAAAAATAGGTATTTATTAAGAAACTGAATTTCTAAGTAGTATCCCTCTTGGTGGTATAAATATCTGACATAGAATTAATCAAGAGAGCGTCTTGGAGAAAATATTAAAGTAGCATACAATTTGATACCACTGCAAAAAAGCAATCAAAGCAGAGCATGGCAATAAATTAATATAAGAAGTTATATACCCAAACCAGACTAAAAGTAATTTTGTAAGTCAGCAGTAAAAAGTTAAATAAACACTAATTTAATGTATTTTACATGCAGCAGTCAATAGATGAAATACTTTACTGCTCTCTAGCTATATGAACACAGTCAGCTGACAGAAAAATTGAAAAAAGAAAGAAGGGAAAAACACATTGCTATACAGGCCCTAAGCACCATGGAAAGCACGAGCACAGAAACACGGGAGAGAAACAGACCTCTTGGGTCTGGGAAGCTGCTTTTCAAGGGAAAATTGCAAAAGGGAGTTTTGATGCAATGACCTCTAGATAATGGTTGCGACCTATTTTTACCATGCTGCCTTTCTATCCACTTTTTTAAGCAGCACAATCATCCCTTTATAGGGAACAAGCATTTCACATTCCTCTAGGGTATGCATAGAAAGGAAATGATTAGTTCCTCCAAAGAAGTATCCTGTATCAGAAGCAACAAATTTCCTGGCAATGTGGAATGAGGAAGAGAAAGATGGAAGAAACAGAACAAGGTGTCAGTGCAATTTCTAGGGACTACCACTTCTCAAAACCCCTTGTGCTTCAATTGTTGACATAAATATTCATCATTAACATCAGGTATAGGACTCCATTCATGAAGGGCCCCAGAGAGAACCTGGAGAAGTTTTAGGAAACAAGGCTGCCAATAGTAAAAGAATAATATGATTAATTTAATACCCGAAATTATATATGCAAGTGAACATATGACAGTGTATCATACTATATCACACACCGTCTGAAGCTTTCTTCATCTTTTTAAACAAGTAGCAGCAAACTTTCCTTCAGATAAACATCCTAGATGGCATTTTCAAGAAATAATAAAGTAGACTTCGTTACTATCGCTCCAGGCATTTGTACTGCAGATAGGCAAGAAAAAGGACTTTATGACTGAGCCGAGAAATAAATGAAGAGCAAATTCATAGTAGATTTATGAAAATCAGACGATGATAGCAAAGCAGAAGAACGAAGAAACACTGGAAACTGAACTGCAAAAAAGCAGCTGAATGAAAGCAAGAAGCAATGACTAATGATGATACAACCAACAAAATTAATGAACTCAGGCTTTGACTCTGAAAGGTACCTAAGCAAGCGCCTGTTGTATAAGACATCTCACTGAGGTCCCTATGCCTAAAGCCAGGCACAAACTTGATAAAATTGTCAGCAGGTTAACTCAACAACAACATTCTTCAAAGCCTTCCTTTAACTAAATGAATGTAGACATTTGGACACTGATGGTTTTCTAGTTAAATGCAACAAAGTTTCTACTGATTCAATTAGAACAAAGTCCTTTGAAACGACAAAATACTCTGTAAGAAACACTATGGTGATCAGAGGACTGCTAAGTGGCCTCTTGATAAGAATTCATAACGATGTTGTCCATTTATTTACTGTTTCCATGCCACAGGTAACTTAAGCAATAGCTGCTTAGTAAACCAAAACCATAAAATAATCTGCAAGCTACTGGGAAACACAACAAACAAATGATGCTCGGGATGAATTAGGAAAGCTATTAAGAAACAGAGTGGGAATCACAAGGAGGAGTGTGTCTTTTCCTTCCTTGGGGTCAAGGAATGCTTCTATCACAGAATAAAATACAGTGTCATCAGGTGTCATCGCATTAATACATCAGAGAGCCTTCAAGAAAGACACACGAATCTTGCTATCATTTGTAGGACCTTTTTTTTTTAAAAACATTAAATTTTCACTAGCTTAGATGGGGAAAAAGGATGGCATATAAAGGGAGAGAGGGCTGAATTAATATTCATAAGCAACATACGGGAAGAATGCAGAAGGGGTGATTTGACGCAACTTGGAAAGGGAAAGGAGAGGCAGCCATTAGTACTAGAGACGTCCTGCACAACACACTCTACTCTCAAGCAAGAATCGCAATGCCTTTTCCCCATCCACACGAAATATCGCCCTGCTCTGAACAGCTTTTGGATTCCCCACTCCAGGGCACTCCGGGGAGGAAACTGTTTTGGCTGAAGTTCGGCAGGAGCAGGTGGCATTCACCAGCTGCAAGTAATTTTGCTCTTGTTGGCACTGCAGCAGTTCTTGGACTTCTCACAGTTTGTGTTCAGTGGGGAAGGGGCAATGGGGAGGGAGCAAACAAGTCCTCGGTGGTGTTTAACAGCATCCCAGTCTTCACGGCTGCCTTTTCCAAGCTGGCAACTCTAAGCACACAGCAGAAGAAATAGTGCTTTCAGAAGATGCCTGCATGGATTTGCCAGCATGGGGTTCAGGTTTGCTTGTGCTTCTGTCCTCTGCTGTGAAAGCACATCGCCTCTGACACAGCTGCCACTTCAAGGTGGAAACAATCCTGCAAGGCAGATGTTAATATTGCAGGGGAGGCAGGAAGAGAGAGGAGGAGCGCAGCTTATCACCAGGTGTAAGTGTTCTCTCTGCAGATGGACTAGCTAGCATCAGAGCCTTTCAGAGCACCCCAAAACACATTCCTTTTCCCAGCATCTCTGCTGCCAATTCTCCACCTTCTGTGTGTGCATGCGCGTGTCTACAGAAACAGGGGCTGCACTCAGAAAATTTCTGGGGCTACTGTAAAAGCACAGTAGTACAAATACTTCAATTATTACCTTTAATGCCATATTTCATCAAAGAAAAGAAAGCGGAATCTGGATACCACAAGTGTGGCAAAGCCATTTAACTGTTTGTCTGAACTTAGTTATTTCCATCTTCAGAAGCCATCTGAGAAATCAAAAGGTAAGCACAGGAGCAGGAGAAGAGCCAGCAGTTCTCATCACAGCAGAGGGAACTCAAAATTGCAAGAGCATCTCTTCTAGGAGAATTTTTAAAGTGTTTTAAAAATCTTAAATTCTTCTCTTTTCTTTCTACCTTCTTCTTCAACTGTGCACCATGAAAGCCCTTCCACCTGGAGTCAGAAATGACTCCTCGAAACTGCGACATACTCTGCTTGCATTCACTGATGTATGCAACAGTCCAGCCCTTTGTTTGAAAGGTTTCTTTCATTTCCAAATGGCACAAGTGTCATCATGTGCTATAGTGATGCCACTCTACACGTGAACATCACGCTGAACCAGACTGGCACATGTGCTTGTGCAAGGTAGAACAGTCATTTTTTCCCCTCCAAGCTCATCCCTGACAGACACATCCTCCTTGGCAAAGATTAACACTTTGCTAATGAAGTTACCTCACGATCTTTTATTATAGCTGGTGTCTATTCTGCCATTTAACAACAACCTCTTTCCATCTGCTAAGGTGGAGCAATCAGTCAATGCTATTAATATTAAAGAAGTTCTATTGCAGTAATAGCTAGAAATCTATTTACCCAATGTACTGCACAAATGCAAAGGTAGGCACTGTCTCTATGCTGAAGAGCAGTGTTATATAGGTACTATATATAGTACTGAATAAAATGAACAGCTGAAAAATACATAATATGTTTTATTATAGAAATACTTTATCTTCATTCACAAGCAAGTGTTTTTCACAGATTCCTCCTAGAAATTCTTTCACAGTGATGCTACACAATATGGCCAACTCCACTGATATTATAGGCCAACCTTGAGTTTGTACCAAAAGCGTACTCAGTAATGCAAAGAGATCTGTTGGAAACCCCTCTAGCACGAGTGAACGGTCGCCATCTTGCAGCAAAGCTAGACAGCAAGCTCCTCAGTAACGAAAGCTGCACTGATCTGATTGCATGAGTCAAAGGACTACTCATCATGATGCAAGATGGCTTGAAACAATAGCATTTGCTAGAGTGAGTGGTGGATGTGGCATCCACGTCTCTCTGTGGGAGGGAGAGTTCAGATCATCAAGTGAGATGAGATTTCAGGAGGTGAATAAGCTACTTCAGCTGAATGCACATTAACCCTCAGGTGTAGCAAAGAAGAAAACATTTGCCCTGATTTTTTTTTTTTTAAACAGATTTACTATTTCTAAAGGAAAAGCAATGAAAAACCCTTCACTTCCTAATGGTCTGAGAACAGCAATAACCTAATAATGTTTTTCTTATGGACAAAATACCCCCCAATATTTATAACGAACCATTACGGCATGCATTGCAACTTTACAAGCCTTCATCTAATTATTTCCACTGAAACAAACACACAAATCTTCCAGCTCCACAATGACACACACAGACTCTCCAAGCACCAAGCCTTCAGCAACCTTCCTCTGATGGACACGTTTTTTTCAGGAAATGACACAGTGACATAGGTAAAAGGTGATTTAGATAGACTGCTGTGTCACAAATTGTCAGGATCTGATTTAAAGACCTTGCCTTTGTCAAGAAAGACAGTTGGGTGTCTGCTTTAAAGAAGTACTGGGAATATTTTCATCAAAGGTTTGAATTGAAAAACAGTGGGAGGTAAATATCTGAGATGTTGCCAAGAAAGACCACTATATCCGTGCAATTACCATTAACAGGGGACAGCAGTGGTTCAATGAAGTAATTCAATCTGGTGTCCTACATTTTATCAGACAGCAATTTTGAGTTCTGACATAAAAGGCTGAGAAAGAGGATTGGACTCTTTTCTGTGAAATTCAGCCTTAATTCTTGCAATCAGGAGATGTGTTCTCTGCTTCAGCTACAATCCCACTATCCCTCCCAGTGACTCAAAAGAAGAATATACTAATATTCGCCATAACACTAATCATTCACATAGGTACAAGTCATACTTTGGGCAAGTTTTGGAACGAAGTGCCTGCAGTATTAAGGGAGTTTTTTTCCTTACTTAACTGTATCAGTATTTCCTTATTTGTAAATTTAGCAGGAAGAAAAAGATCTATTGTTTAAAAGATTAAATAATATGACATAGCCTAAATTAGGAAATGTGTTCTTCCAAAAGATCAGAAAGCGAGGGAGAGAAAGTATTTCTTCAGAAGATGGCAAAATGAACAGTCTATGGAAGCTCACAAATAATACCATCACAGGGTTTCTCCTCATCATTAATCCATTCATACTGCATACTGCTGTTTCCTTAGAGGCTTTTGTACTTTCTCCAGAGTAATCCTACCAGCTAGTCAAATGACAGTACTGGTGATTTCCAAGGTCACCAACTTTGCACAGCAGCTCTGCATTCCACCTCTGCAAGGCAGACCTGAATGACACACAGCTCCTGGCCTTGACAGCAGCATGAACTTTCACACCACCTCAGCACAGCACTCAACATTTCGGTAAGAGTCACCAGATTTTATCCTTTTAAGTCCTTTCTATCATAATCCTTTTTGCCATAACCCCTTCTTTTTGCACAAGAGTGTGCTATTCTATAAATTATCAAGTTACATAATGCAGAAATCTTACAAGGTTTTCCACGTAGGAGAAAATGTTCATTTTGTATTTTTTCTGAGTAAAATCACACCACAAACAATAACACCAGCAGGTAATTTGCATCAAAAACAGTCCAGTGTTGCTCTTTCCACTTGGGTTACAAAAAAATTCCACAAGGTTCAAAACTTTAGTAGCAAGAGCAAATTGGCTCTTGTTTCACGCAGAAGATGGTCAACCACTTTTAAATACGATGCAAACCCAGGACTACCAATGAAGCACTCAGGGATTGCATATCCCTTTTCAGGAAATTATATAAAATCTCCTCTAGAGACCCAACACTATCTTTTCTCCAAAATATTAAACACACAATGAATACGTTCCATGCCACTGAGTATTCTCTTTTAATGATATGAAACTGAGACCCTTGGAAAAGGAAGGTTTTGTGTATGACAGCTTAACTGCTTGCAATCAAACTAATTTGCAGTACGATGACCTGAAATGAGTTTAAGAGCACCATAATGCATGTTTAGCAATCAGTGAAGCAATTCTTTATTACTCAGGTTCACATTTGCAATTTGTGTCACATGTTGTGAGAAAAAGAGGGGGAACACAAAAAATAATTCTTTTGCTTTGCAAGAGCTGATAAGCAAAACATGAGCTACATGTAACATGGGGCATAAAAGACCAAATTTAGACTGACAGCAAGTCTTAAGTCTTTCTGCTACTCATAGAAATCTTACAGTCTCCGGAAAAGGAAATTATAAAATGAAAAAATTGCTTATAAACGATCATGTCTTGATTTTTCTAAATTGATTTTTGTTGGGGAAAAAACGATTAAGGACGTGCACCTGAAATACCATCAAAAATGTGTACTGAGTATGCCTTAAGGTTTTAAAACTGTAAATGAAGCTATCTACAAACCGCTTGCAACAGTCCTCTCTTCTGCTGATGCAAAAAGTTAGAGACCCTTCCGGCAAATAATGGAGATTTTCCTATCACCCCTTCAAATACTGAAAACGTCTTCTTTCCTTCCTTTCTCCCTTTCTCTCTTCCTCCATTCCTCTCTTTCTTTACACCATCTCTATTCGTAAGATTTGTTATCCTTGGGAAAAAGATGGCTCCAACAAGGTAAGTGGAGAACTATACATAGAAGCAGAAGGAAAAGGGGCTAACAAGCTCAAAGCATTAGGTGACGAAATGCAAGGGCACTAAACGTAACACCACGCTAGAAAAAACCCCACAGGAACCACACGAAAGGGCAAAAGTGAGCCAAAGATACTACACAGCACAGGACTGCTCAATTCTAATAACTAAAGCAGGAGTGGGCTTGGGCAAGAAGGAGAGTGAAGGCCTCCCAAGACAGCCAAGCAGCACACTGTAGCTCAGCACTGTTCAATCATAAGCAATAACTCCCACGTGTTCAAGTGTATCTGGCATCTGTTCTAAAGAAATTAATCATTGTACTGTTCAGACAGAGGATAAAAAAATCTGTGTTTCAGCATTGAGGGGTCAAACCTGAAAGACTTGAAGTTCTGAAATCTGATCTCGGTTCTGCTTAGTTGGGCAAGAAACTGCTGCTGTGCCCTGCTTTCCTTGTCTAAGATTTGGACAATATAGTTTCATCCAATTCAAAGAACTGTAAGGATTACTACTTTAAATTCAAAGCATTTTATTCAAAAAGCACGAGCATGCATTAGGGCAGGGTTCTATAACGTATGAGGAAATACCATTCAGAAGAGCTGCAAAAATAACTCAGGCCTTCATCATCTCTGTTCAAAATGATCTGAGTAGAGACCTGTCTTGACCGAATTTCAGCCCAGGTAATTTATTCTGCTTGCCTTATATAATGTGTGTTCTTCTTAACCTCTAGAAAAACACATAGTTTTGTTCTCCAAAAACAGTTGTTTTGCTCCAGCTATTCTAATCATGATTAGTGGGATGCTGGAAATACACATATGCCTGCTTTTGCTGCTGTTCTTGCTTTGATGGTCATATTGTTAGCAAACTCTTTAATGAGTCTCAGTTCTCCCTAGGAACTGCACTACGTTTATAAATGCTAAAATTAATAGACCTGGGGTAGATTTTATTACACATAATGTATTTAGTTGGTAATGATGATGCCTCCCTTACAGCAGCTATTACAATAAGCTGCAGTTTCAATGGCTCCTGAAAACACAAAGACAACACCCAAAAAGATTTCAGATAAAGAAACACCAGGGTTTCCAGGTCTCCCTGCTCCACACCAAATCTGCTCCACTGGGGTCTGCAAATACTAATAGGTAATTATGACCCACAGAGAGATTTCTACCGGGGATCTTGTCCACCTTTCTTGAATCTGAATTTACTATCAGAAGATTCATAACCTCTGTTGTCAGCTTCACTTCCGCAAAGAATGGGCACATGGAGATTTTAAAGTGGAGCTAAAATGGATTTCAGTATACCCTTCACAATAATAGTTGGCAAAACTAATTACAGTGAGAAAATTGGAGATCATTCATTACCTACTAAGCAAATTAGGATTTGTTAACAATGATTTATAGTGCCAAACACAGGATAACAAGGATTGTCTTTTCAACTGTATTCACAGGGGACATGACAGTTTATTAGGTGTGGTGCCATCCAAACAGCCACTGCTGCAGTGCTTTTGTAGACCTCATAGTACTTCCCATGGATACACATTTTTACATAAGCGAAATACATTTAAATGTTTGGCTTCTAAAGTCAAGCACTAAAAATAACGAAGCAACTTAACCTACTTGCAAGAACAACAACTCTTTATTTACCAACATCACTGTGTACCTGATGTGTTATATCAGTATTATATCCCATCTATAACATTAGCTGGTTGAATTTCTTAAACCTCTTTCCAATTATACTTTTGATCTAATCTGTTTGTTTCTCTCCTGTGGAGACCAACGGGTGTTACTGTATTCTCCTAGAGTGGAGACTCTTAACACATTCCCACCAGAAGAGAGTCAACAACATCACGGATTTGATCACCTCGAAGAACAAAACATAGGCTACTTACGATTGCTGACATTGCATATAGACCAGGCAATGAAGGAAAATCTAGTTTTAAGGTCTCTATCTGAGAAAATGAGCCTAGGAATGGGCTGGTATAACTAATTCCACATTTCTTCTGTAAGGTAATGTCTCAGGTGAAAATCCATCCTATTGCATAGTGAAATAGCTGCCCTTATCTAGGCCAAATACTGGTTTTCCATCATGTCTATACTAATACCGCTGATGCTCCACTTATTCTCCTTGGGATGAGTTTTTAGAGCTCTGAGTAATGTAATGCAACATTGCACAACACACTGTCCCAGTGGCATGCTGTAACTACGCAAACATCTGCTGAACTGAACCCACTCAGGGCCAAATTGGATAGCACAACTGATTAGCTAGAGCCTTTGGGAATATGCTCACGATTTATGTTTGTCTGAGTCACCAGCCCATGTGCAAATCACATTTTTCGTTTTTCTTTCTTTTTTTAAGGTGGAGCAAGAACATTGGTTGGAAAAGAAGTGTCACAGGAGTTTCTTTCTCCCTTCCAACTCCCCAGTGTTGTTTCTGTCACCAGATTACCAAGTTCTGTCCAGCTCTGAAAAACCCACAAACTGCGTGCTTTTTGCGGGAAAAAACCCCTGCTAACCAAAAATAAGCATTAAAACAACAATGGAACAGAAAACCCTCAGAAATTGCCACTTCAGAGAATGGCAAAGACTTCAGAATCAGACCAATGCAAGAAGTGGAAGCAAGTTGCTATAAACAGAGAAACTGTACAATTGCCAAAGAACCTGCCAATCTTGGAATTTGGGTTTGTTGTTTAAAAATAAAATACTCAGTTATTTATGTCTTGATTTCTGTACAGTTTTATGTTGCAAACCAATACACCACCTGTATCCTTTAACGTGAATTTGGCTCGGTGCGAGATACACAAAGAAAACTAGCAAAAATCATTCTTTGTAGTCAGAAAAGAGAAGCAGCTATTACTATTATTCAAACTCCAATCATTCTAAAACATCTCTCTCAACCTCCTGAAATCACAGACAGCTGGACAATGTTAAAAAAAAAAAATCACACATTTCTACTTTCCACTTTTAAGGTAAAAAGGTGGGGTTCTTTTCCTAAAATTCTAACTACTTTCCAGTTATCAGATCTGACTTTTTGACAAGATGTAATCTACCTTATAATCGATCTTTGATGAGAGACAATGAAAATTTGCAATGCAAGAAATATCAAAGACAACCAGGAGATTTTCCAGGAAGTAATTAGCTCTGACTTCTTAGGGTGCAATATTAACAGCACGTCCAAATGTTTTTTCACACGCACCAATCAGAGAGTGGACTGATCCCGTAGAAAACAGTAAGTCAGGCCAGAACAAAAGGCTTATAAGAGAATTAGAATGATTTTTACCTGTCTGTTCTGACCACTGATTTAATAGTATGGAACAAGGATAGGAAAGCGTCCACTCTGACAAGGGGCACCAAGACAGGTGAAACAGATTCCAGCAACAATGAAAACGGCTTTTCAAGGTAATCTCCTGAACACACTAGCACTTGTGAAAGAAGTAGAAGATAAGTTGTTCCTAACTGAAAAAAGACTTTGAGAGGTACTTAGAACTCCTCAACAACTTTGCATCATTAACACTCATTCAGTGGTTACTCGGATGTGTCCCGCTTTGCTGAAGGCACCTAATTAGAAAGGCTGTTTAATCAATGGCTGTTCTGACCATCCCAGTTAGGTATGAGTTAGGCTGAATCACCTGAAGGAGGTTCCCAGCCCTCTCCATTGACTTCACACTGAAGGTGGGTTATCGAAGGAGGCAGTACGAAAGCCTTCCCAAGAGCATGCAAATTTTTCCTTTACCTACTGCTTTTCAAGAAGCACTAACATAGAGGCCACAAGAACATAAGATTCCAGTCTCCAACTTTGCCACTCACAAATTTACCTAATTATAGCATAACACTAGGTAAGATTTCAGCCTTCACCCCTACTACTGGAAGTGCATAATGAATTAGTAGGATGCAACTATCACACAGAAATTAGAAAAATGGTTTTGTATTGCTGGTATCAGGTTTATAGACGTTTCCTTAAACACTTAGCGACTTCAGGAGGCTCTCCATAGAATAAAAGGATCCAAAAGTAATTTTTGCTTTCCTGCAGCATGCACAGCATCCACAAACATTGCAGGCACATGACCCTCCACCCATCAAACCCGATTGTCTGCCATTAAGCATGGTTCTTAAAGGAGATTCCTTTAGTCCAGCAAGTATTATCGCCATTATGTACATACATGGCCTATACACAAAGATTCTGTTAATACTTGGATTTACACAGCAAATGGAAGCTACTGAATCCATACCTCAGTGTTCATCCACTTCTGAATAAAACCTGCTTCCATCCGTGTTTCTGCTTTCTGTAGTAGATGTGCTTGGACACTGAATCTACTGTTAGCCCATTTTAACTTACCTGTTTGCCTATGTTTCCTTTGGTGCGCTACAGTATGTGACATTTTATAGTCCAAAGTACAACATA
The DNA here is from genome assembly GCF_964289735.1 of Phaethon aethereus. NCBI lineage: Eukaryota > Metazoa > Chordata > Aves > Phaethontiformes > Phaethontidae > Phaethon > Phaethon aethereus. The sequence goes on along the minus strand of NC_138595.1, from coordinate 10,659,636 downwards.
CATTGACCAATAGTGTCTGCAGGCAAAAGCTTTATTATTATCTATTAAACTAAAAACTATTGTTTTATTTGAGACCAATGACCCTTGTTCTGGGTTAAAACTAAACACAAAACCTATCAGTCTTATCTAGTTAAAAGCTTTGGAAAAAAGAAGTCAATTCAAGTGCATATTCTTTTGCACTTTGATAATACAGTAATTACTTTTATCAGAAACACATGCTAATTGGATCATTCCGGAGCATTTTTCTCATTGTCTGGTACCACAAAACACATCTGGGTTTTATTTGCCCCATGTAAGTTAATAAGGGTACAGACTTTTTTAAAACAATAAGCAAGATAATCCTAAAAACAATTTTCCAAAGTGAAAAGGGATGAGAAAACCCCCCACATGTCATCTAAGACTGTGTAAGTGTAAAAAAGGTTTTAATATAGAAACAGAAGGATATTTTCTATCTACTCAGCTATTAGTGAAAAAAGAAAAAGAAAGTCAAAGAAAACTTATTACTATGACTATACATAAGAAACACTCCAGTTAAAAATATCATATTAATGGAACCTAATAAGGGATGCCTCCCCCACCTACACAGATCCACACTAGTATGATTTAAAGTGCCGATACATTGGCACTGGAAGATGTCAAGCTTCTTCTTGTTACTAAATCCCTAACTTGTCGGAGCTGGAAACTTTCAAGCTTTCTGATGGAGCACAGGGTATGTTGACACCTTCCAGATTTTCACTTTACTGGACCAACCCACAGACAGTATGGTGCAAGGGAACAGCAGATGGCTTTTCTTCTGTTACCTCTGCTTCCTAAAGATGAAGCTGAACATTGTTCTTAAACCATGCATATTCAGCTCTTGCTATAAGAAGAACAAGGCTTATTTATGTTAAAGCCTTCCTTCCCATATTATATTTGTCCCATTCCAGAGCATGTCTGTGTATGTTCATATGATTTGAATTTTATGTGCCCAGACAAAGAAAAGCAATTTGCCCTGAACTATGGAAAAAAATTCAAGTTTTAATTGCAATGCAAAATAAATGTTGAGCCATTTGATATTATTTTTCCCTTCATCCCCTTCCTCTTAAAAATACATATGCACAAAACAGAGGAAGTGCTGAAAAAAGGAAACCAGTTTTTTCCTGTTTCGCAACTTACCTTACACTGGTTTTAGCTTAGGTGCAATTAGAAAAACTACCACAAAACTTTTTCAACTGATCGTGCTCTTTTCAGACCTTACCACTGGCAGAAGTATGAACATTCAGCTTGTGCAGAAGTCCAATGTAAATCCAGCAGGACACAGCATTTCTCCAGGTATTAAGCAATTTCTGTGCTTGCATATTATACTTTATGTGTGAAGTCACACGTACACACTTTAATCCCATAACTTTCTTATAGGATCACAGACCTCTCTGAAAAAAACCTAACTTTCACCATGTACTAATGGAAGAAAATTACTCTGGGAATCTGACAAGAGAGCAACAAAGTTTTCCAATCATGTATACTATATAGTTTTCTTTCCGCGAGAGTTTGATGAAAAGATAGAAGCAGGCTTTGATTATACTATTAACTATATAGAGCGATGCCATAGAAAAAGTCTCACTCCGTTTTACCCACCTGTTTTTGGACATACGGAATGCTCTAGGTCTCCTATACATGTTATAAAGGCAGAAAAGACACGCTTGGAGAACATAGCCTAAGTTACAAGTGAACCAGGATATAAGCAATTTAAACACAAATCTTGGAGGAAAATAAACAGTGCATTGGATTGACTGGAAAACATTTTTTACTCCCAAACTTAACTATGCAAGTAAAAGGTATATTGATGAATGTGGGAGTAAACAGAGAGAAAGGTATGAATATAGACTGTTAAATCAATAAAGGGACGTGCAAATAAATAACAAAAAAAAGACTGATCAATTATCAAACCAGCTAGGGCCTTATCCTCTCCTCATGGCATAAAATGTAAATCTAGCATAAATACAATTACAGCTGCATTTTCCAAGATCATCTGTGAGACATGGGTCTTTTAACCAACAGGTAGAAATCACTGATTCATGTTCTCCGGACTGTGGTAAACAGGAGATGAGACAAGACTGCCATAATGGGTTCTTTAAAGTCTATGAATCAATGAGAATTGGTACAAGGGAAAATCAAGATTCTACCATCTCAGATCAGAGAGCTGGTAAGACCAGGTTCATTTTATTTGCTATAACTGTGTAAATTAAATACTGTTGGAATGTATGTAGTAATTAGTATGACACCGGATTAGTTCAGGAAAACATTGACCACCATGTCTCAAATAATACTTACAATGCAGTTGTGGAGGAAGAAATAGAAAAAGAGAAGTTAACCTATTGGGCAGACTGAGATTGGTTATTTATTCTTGTTTCCATATAATAAGGCACTTTCGTTTCAGGGGTAATGCTATGCTGTAGAGAGGCACATGTGTTAAAGTTGAGATACACTTACAAAGTAGCCTGTTCCCAAGCTGGAAGGAGCTGAGCTCTGCAATAAAACACAAAGACAAAGTGAAAAGTCAGTGATGGTCTTTAACACGTTCCAATCCACATGGCTCATTACCAGCCCTTTCCAAGCTTTTCATCACTACATCACAGCACCAATGTGCTGCCCCTTGTCATCTGCTACTGAAACAAACATGGTGTTGCTTAATTTTTCCCTTTACATCTCTCAACGACTCTGAGATGGTAACGTGCTATTTACTGAATTCCAAGCTTCTGCGGTGGACGTAATTGCCAATTTATTTGACAGGCAGCTGGGTAATGAATTAATGATGGCATTTCGCCCTGCACTGAGACTAAACAGACACTCATCAACCAGCCTCCCTGACATGCTGACATTCAATGCCCTGGACTCCAGCTACTCAGCTTTGTGGCCACAAAGGGGCAGGTGGGAGGGGGAAAAGAAAAAAAATGCAGACTGACTTCAAATCAAAAAGCCCGGTGGGTTTGGATGACTTTTTCAGTGTATGACCTGTTTGCCAATTTATTCCCGAAAGGCCCTGGTTAGTACACACATAGTGCTTTTCTAAAATGAGACATTTTGTAAACATAATTAGTAGTCTGAAATGTAAAGAATGCGTGGGCACAGAGAAGCCGCTTCAGTCAATGTACCATTTCCTGGAGAACACAGTCACTACAATTTCCCATTTGGATGTCCACATTGTTTGACAAACCAAGGATTTAAAAAGAAAAGAAAAAACAAACAACAAATTATCTACAGTGTGAAATAGATTTCAAAACTCAAACCCATAAAAATAATTAAAACTAATATTACTACCATGGAAATTAATCAAAAGGTTTAAATGCTTAGAAAAAATGCATCATGAAATTCAGCTTAAGTGGGACACAATCACAACCTCTACATTCACAGGAATTAAGGAGATAAAGGGTTTTGTTTCATTAGTTTTTCATCTAAGCAATGGGGATTACACAGCAGGTTCTCTGAGAGGGACGGCGAGAGACCTAAACATCTCAGTCCTAATCCAGGTCACTGGCTGTTACATTAAAGGGTGAACAGTTCCCAGCACTACAGCCCTACCACCTGAAACACTTCAAGCCAGGCTAGCCAATGGACAGGGAAGCGAAATGCAGAGCGTAATTCTCTTAGTGAGCAGTGGGTTGTCCAGATGACCAGTCTTTAACACCTAGAGCTCAAGTCCTGTTTCTGTTCTGTAGCACAATCTCACTTTCAGTAGTGACACAGCTCAGTGATTACCAGGAACTGCACAGAGGCCTCAACCAGCCTTGGCAAACCACTGGAAACACGCGGAATTTGCATCACTGTTCTGAGACACTACTGCAGGGAACCCTAACAGCAAATTCTCTCAATGTCTAATCACAGAGCGCAGCTCTGACATAAAAGAAAATACACCCCTACAAGGGGCTCACGTTATCTTTTTACTGAACTCGGCACAGCAGAAATAGATTGTGCCAAGAAATTTAAAATTAACAACAAAATTCATCATAAATAATCAGAATATAACTGTGTGTTCATCAAAGCACTATTAAAAAGAGAGGCTTAGAGAGGTTACGTACATAGAGGGGAAGGCCTTCTGGTTTAAGACATTAGAAGTTAAAGACTTAGCAAGAGGAAATCACCTTTGCAGTCACAAAGGTACCAATATCCTAAAATCAACAAACTCTGCTGGGACATCTTATATGAACAAACAAAACTGCTACGGAAATTTGGAAGGTATGTGGTTGCTGTCTCTTAATACCCTCTATCTTACATGTTGCAGCTACTGAACCACTCGAGATCTGCAGTCTACAGATTTGGTTATCAGTGTGCAAGGGGAGCTCCACAGAAAGACATTCCTAAGTCCTTCTGGCCCCACTCTTGCTGCTCTGGGTCCTCAAGCTCCCTCTGCCACCATCATCCACAGCAAGACCCACCTGGTCCCAGCGAAGACGCCCCTGAAAGCGCCTCTGTAGCAGCATCTCACTGTGGTGCAGAGGAATGGGCAGTGCAGATTTGGGAACAGATGGCCATGAAGACCCTGGGCTCAGCCTGACTGCTCTGCTTTCCTCTACGTCCCCATGACCATGCAGCTGGGAATAACCTGGTAACCGCCACAGCCCCAGTCATCACACAGCCCAGCTACTGTTTCCAGCTAGAAAGTCCCCTTCGTGGGCCACATACACTGGTTTTGTAAGCCACTGTGGCCCGTAGACTGCGGCTCTGCAACACCTGGTAGCACATTTCAGCACACTCCTGTTTAGTATCTAATGCATTTACTTTCCTGGTAAAGCACATCATATATACTGCCTTTCACTTTACTCATTCTGCTTTCTGCATCATGCCATTTAAATTCTTTTAATTTAAGCTAGAGATCTACCCACAAAGTACAACACGTGCAATCATTATAACTGCTTTTGTTAAGCTATGTACAGATGCCAATCGGGTCCCACTCTTTTACTCACAACGTTTAAAACTTACTTTACAGGCTGAAAGCTCCAAAGTTTGCATTCTGCATCTGTGTGTAATTTTTGTCTGCTTTTTCTTCCAAGTTTTGGAAGGATCAAGTATCAAAACAAAACAATAAAAAGGAAGAAAAAAGAATAAGCAAACAAAGTATTTCCCACTGAATATTTCCATTCCTTTAAAAGCGATGCTGCAATGGCTATGGGAGGACAGTCAAAACATAGCAGTCAAATGACTTTCACTGAAAAGAAACGACTATGCATTTTCAGGGCATTTGAGTTTGCTGGATGGAAATACAGCCCTTCACATATCGCATGCTGCATATGGATAGTACAGTTTGCAAACTCTTTTTAATTGAAGTAAGAAAGACTGTATTGCACATGCATGAATGACTAAGTCAGCTGTGTTGTGAACTGTGTGTTGACAGAGCATATAGGCTGAAGCGAGGGCTATGCAAGACGACAGCTTCTCACCTTTTTTGATAATTCCCAATAGCGAAAAGGATCCTACTACCCAGTGCCCAGCCTTGGTACCAACTGATGAATATGATACTGTGTATGCAGCATCTTTACAAGCCCATGGTGAGTCGTGATCCTGCACTGGATGGTTCTACATCTCTTATATAAAGTGTGCCTATAATAGAGGTAACGGTTTCACTTTCCAAAACCCTTTGTAAAATTCGACATTAGATATACTATTTGATATTCACACAACCACCAGCAGAAGCCTGCATCAGGTGCCCATCAGCAAAATGCAAGTCACTTGCTCTAAAATTAACAGGGTTTTGGTTTTGTTATTTTCCTTCTGCTCCTTCCCCGCCCCCCCCCTTCTTTCCTTCCTTTTTTAAGGAGAACTTTTGGCCCAGGAGCAAAAATGTAGTAACCCTTGTGTAAGCATTAGTTTATTGTGTACCAAAGAAAATTACATCCTTGAGGTCTTGGAAGGCACAGTTATACCCATTTTGCATATATATTGTGCATTACTTGGGGAGCTGGGTGGAGAGAAAGACTGTGTTGTACGTATTTGTTCTGGCTATTGTTTATGCAGGTCTGACTGAATGAAGGAACAGTGGGTATCATTTCAATTTCTGATGTCAACATCAAATTACTTATTTAATTTCATGCCTGGTGAAGCATTGTATAGCTACACGCAGAATCATTTCACTTCATTTGTTATGCTGTGTTTTCTTGGCGATTGGCTTGCCTTCCAACTGACAGCTTTAATTACGACATGAATTTGATTGCACTGCCGAGGAATTAACATAATGCAACAAAGCATTTAAGCACCCAGCCTTAGACACACAAGCACACACATACACACCCTCGCATACACACACACACACACACACAAAGAAGCAGCCACTGCAGCTGATCAGCTTCTGGTACACACACACACAAACACACACTGAGCTTTGCTGATGTTATTCCACTTTAGATCCAGCCAAGATTACCGGGGATGTTCTGGAGAAGGAAAAGTACTAAGGATTTCAGAACACATAACCCAAACACTGTTCCTCAATTTGTCTTTTTTTGGGCTTGGTACACAGGTGGGAGGGATGGGAGACAGAGAATTTAAAATATCCCACATTTAAAGCCGAAACCATGAGCTGCCCACAGGATCACTGGGCACGTAGACACCTTCCTTTTCAAAGCAGACAGCAACGGACCTGGTGGGAAGGGCACCCCAAGGCCTTATTCATCATTGATACCTCACTGTAATCTATTCTCAAGCGCAAAGTACACAGCGCAGCAGGAGCACACAGCTACAGAACACTGAGGAAAGGGACGTGTTCATGAAAAGAGTCTGTCAGCTTTGATGAGAGCTCAAGACGAGACCTTTAATGTAGGGGACAAATGGAAAGATTCCTGTTCCACTCCCTATTCAAGAATTGGAACGATATTCCAGACAGAAAGGTAACAACTGTTTCTCCCGGCTTGTAATTCCTTGTTCAGCAAAAGCACGCAGAAGCCAGGCAGTCCACGCTTCTGTTGTGTGGCACGAGTGGAAGACCCGTGCTGCCTCCCAGCTGATGACCACATGTGAGAGGCTTTTACTATTCATCCCCTCACTGAAAGCCTGCAACCAACACCAGAAGCAGCAGGCGGGGCTGAGGGTGCCCAAAGCAGCTTGTCAGCCCTCTCCCGTCTGCACAGGCTTGCACTGCCACTGCATCGTCGTTACCAAAATGATGAGCAAGGTTCCTTTCACAGGCATCAGATTTTTAACAGGACTAGCAGTGACTTCACAGCAGAGGGTGAGCTTCAGTTCTGTGGTAGATCAGGAATACAGGAATGTGGATCAAAGAAATCAGGGGGTTTTTATTTGTTTTTGATTAGCAAAGAGGTGGCTGAACCCTTGAATACTCTATGTATCTACCATCCAGGTTAGCTGTAATTCTCATGTTTTCCTCAAATAAGCTCCTGGCTGCTTCGCAAAACATGGCTAAAGAGTACCCCACGTATTCCAAAGTGGGAAGACTCAATTAAAAATAAATACATACAGAAAGATATGGAAAACAAGTTGACTGAGCTCCAAGCTGAGGAAAAGAGAAAGTGCTGCCATCTTGTCTCCAAGCAAAATCTCAACAAAATGAATTCTACTACTGGCAAGATTTTGATGAGATTAAACTGACTATAGCACCCTATATATAAACGAGGAGCAGCTCTCCAATTTCTCTTTTAGGCCCCTGGAGCTACCTCTGCCCATAAAGGAAAAAACAAGTTGTCATTCGAAAAAATACTATATAGGGAAGAAAGGCAAAGAGAAATGGGTTTATGAAATTCAAACGGGGAGATGTATTAGGGCACTGTCAAACGCTTGCAATGGAGCATTCGAGCAATCATTAATCTAGCAGAGGTCAAGTTCACTGCTAATTATGTTCTGTCACTGAGGGGTGTGTGCGTGCGTGTACACGTGTGAGAGATGAGGACAAAGAAAGGAGTTGATGGAAATCAGTCTCACTGCATTGCATCTGACATGAACATAGGATCTTCCTCTTCCTACTGTCTGATGCTATTTCAAGCCTCATTATGAGAAAAGTCTCCTGTTTAACATGGTCTTTTCATTGAATTATCTTCTTTTCATTTTTGACCACCTCTCTCACAAATGCTGCAAATTACCTGCCTGGATCTCATTAGTCTGGAAAGGAGTCATCCCTTGTAAACACACTTTGCATCAATCTGCGTTATCCAAGGACTGTAGGTACATTTACAATATGCAGAGTTGAAAGATATCTGACAGGAGAGGGAATGAAGCCACTGACATGTCAGTTTGCAACTGGATATTCATTATACTATCTCCCTCATTCTGCATCTGTCACTAAGCTATCACTTAGGCTCTGCATTAAAGCTCATGAAGCCAACATTTCTGTTTCAACAGCTTACTTACAACTAGGGATTTGAAAATTGATCATCCACCTAGAGTATATGCACTTCATTCATTATACATATTTCAATGCAGTAGCCATGCCTAATCTTACAATGCTGTCAGGCTACATCAGTAGAGATCCATTATACTTCATGTCCAAAATTTGCTTTCTGACCTCAGGGTTAATCTGTCTGTAATAGTTTGTATTTTTGTTCTACTGTCTGTTGAGTACACAACTTTTTGCATATTTTTTTTCTGAGAAAATAGTTGTAAAAACAGAAAAGGATCTTCAGAGAAAACTTACTATTTTGTCTGTAGTTTTTTTCTGGACGGTAATTAGTAGATATCATTAGACAACTCACGCCTTCAAAAGATATTATTTAAAATAACGCTATTAAGCTCTTGATGCCTCTTTGTGCATATGGGGACAGTTCATAGGCGGGCTCACCCATTGTGGAAGTGAAAGTATCACTACCCCTTTTAATGCCCTATCATTTAAAACCATGGGGTGTTTATCTTTGGGAGAGAGAGAAATGCAGAATGGTATTTACTTCTCTTAACTGAGAGAGTCTGGGAAAGGCCACCACACACTCGGGCAAAATGAGAGCTCTCTCATGCATGTTTTTCACATCTCAGCTGAACTGGCAACACCAGACCACAGAGAGACATGCTTGTATTGCAATGAATTATCAAGGCATAAAGGAACTTACTTATTAAGCAAAATATAAATTACGTGTAACATTTTTAAATACACATTTTCACATATATTTACATAACGTTCCTTTTGACCAACCTGTGAATCCTTATCTTCTCTCTCAGGTACACTAGGGAAGTTACATTTGCTCTCCACTTCCTTTTAATTCACCATAGAGCCAAGACAAAGGGTAAGTATTGTAAAAACATCAGAGAAAAACTGTATTTGATCGGTGGAAGTGGAACCAGGACTCTCCTCTCACTGCCAGGTCTGGCACTGCAATGCTATGAGCTGATGGGAAGCTCAAATAAGCCTCAGAGCTATCCATTCAGTACATTGCAAGAGAGTGACAAGGCTAAATTAAACCTATGTTTGTAAGGAGCTGTGAAATTTTTTGCTGGAAGGTGCTGTGTAATTGTCAAGTTCATTGCAGTGACTTCTCAGCTACCATAGAGCTCAGAGCAAACTAGGATGGCAACGGCGACAGCCTGACAGTCAGCTGCCATCCACTGCTACCTGTAGGGAGCATTCACTTACTATCTCCTCTGGTTTCACTCTCCTCTTCCAAAGATACCTTACAGCCCTAAGACTGACCTCACCTAACAGCTATGAAGGGCAGGCTCTGAAGTGTCTAGCTGAATGTACCCAAAAAGGTTGGCTCTGGGGTAGGATTGGACCTCTAAAAGAATGTGACAAAGGGATGAGCAAAGAGAGTGCTATAGATTTCACACCTTCACAGTAAAACAAAAAAAAAATCAGGCAGCTGTTCCAGTGATATGCACAATTCAGTGAAAATTGCCAGCTATATGCCTTCAGGCTTAAATTTGCACAACGTAATGTATCCTTTACAAAGGTTTTTCTTTTAATGTCCGCTCAATTCAGTTTTATTGGATTGGCCTATAGAGGACACCATCTGGTATCTGTCATCCAAATCTACACGGACATGCTATCGATAAAATCCCCATTTCCAAAATGAGGGTTAGTTAAAAGTAGGGCCAGATTGCTGGCTGATACAAATTGGTCTGACTGCTGTAGCTATCCATGCTTTTACCAGCAAAGCATCTGACCTACAAAATCCCCAATTTAGATACCCTTTTGGGACAGGGCTGTCTTTATATTCTGTGTTGTAAGGCATGTAGCACAGAGGACCCAGAGCCATGAATAAAACACTCAAGGATTGTGATGGTACACATAATAAATAATAATCTCATTGCAGCAATAGAAAGATTTCTGTAGTCATTCACATGTCAGAATAACTCATGCGTGTCATTCAGTGAATGGCCAGCATTCTTCAATGGAGAGAAACATTCTCCACAGAGTTGCCATCTTAGGACCTTCCACAGCAGTTTAGGTAGAGCAATAAAGGCAGAGCTTATGCTATTGTTGGCCATGTTATATCAATTCATTATATACAAATTAGTTGAGTCTCTCTAGATACTGTAATACTTTTCATAAAGACAGGACTTAGCCCAAAGAAATACATTCTTTTCCTTCCCCACTTGGGGTAAAAAGAGGCCATCTCACTTCTCAACTATGCAGAGCATTTTAACTTCATTAAATGGCCTTCAACTATTTCAAAATGAACAAGTGTTTTCACACAGACCAAACTTTTAAGAAGTTTACTGAACTGAGGCAGGAGACATAAGTTACCTCTTCCTCTCCCAACCCCCACAAAGGGAAGGGAATTTTAGCAACAAATCATCCCAGAAACCAAATGCTGTTATGATTTACACCCCTCAGAAAACTACACCAGGAGTTAATCAGAGCAGTATTTGGCTGCAGGAGTTTTACTTACGTCACTGAGTCTTTCCCGAGAGCTACTTCGATGGAAACCTTTCGATTCCCCACTGGCGCTTTCACTGTCACTGTCTCGGCAACTGTTTTGACCTGGCTTGAGCTGCAGGAAAGAGGAAAAACAAAGAGAGCAAGAGTTTAGTCTGGTTCAGGTAAGTCCCCTTGTCCACTGCTCCTCTTTAACTCAACCCCACATCTACACAAAGCAGCGTTTACATGGAGCTTGCAGTGTGGCACCAGCATGGCGCAGCCTTGGTGCCAAGGTGAGACCATGAATGCAGAGAGCAAAGCAAGCTCACGTGCACAACAGCTCACATGTGGGCTGAGATCCTGCAGGTAGAAGGAGGCAACGTTCGCATCCCACAGAAATCACAGTCCGAGACCTTCATTTTGGGAACTTTTAGACTTCTCATGTTATTTACGCCATAGATGCTGTTTTTAAAGTTACCGTCACATCAAAGCACGTGAAGAAGCAACCCCTCCCTCATTACAGCATGAGAGTATTGGGGATCTAGGATCAATGGAAATCTCCCCAGGACAAGGAGCAGCCAGCATTCTGCGGAGGCCTTTTGCTGGACTAGCCCCTAACAACATTGCCTGGTACTATAAAAAATTCTTGACTAACCTCAATGTTCATAAAACAACATGATCTACTTAATAGGTATCAGATTGTTTTTGCCTTTCAAACCAATTTTAAGGAAATGTACTGGCATTATAATAAATTAAAAAAAAAATTACAAACTATACTTTCAATATAGTTAAGAACACATCTGCTTTCTCTTACGCTGTGGACTGTGCAAGTCAACATGTTACAATGGCAGCGTACTGAAATCAACGTTTACCACATACATACGTACATTATTTACCATATACACACATTACACACATGTCCACAAGTACATATACACATATACTGCAAGAGGAAGCTATGAACTACATCTACTGCAATGCTGAAAACGTATGTATTTGTTTTAACATATCTTTCCTTATATTTTGCTTGCATGTATCAAAATTTTGTTTTGGCCTCGTTGATGCTTCATTTGAACTGACTTTCTGGGAAGACTGGTTACTTCTGAAGTTAATACTGGCAAAAAGTCAATTTAAGAGATTTAGTTTTAAAATCACATACATAAATACTGGCAGCAGAGGTAAGTGCAGAGGAAATACTTGGCAAGGTACCAAATGAAGTATTTTATGAGACACCTACTGTACTTACCAGTATTCATATAAAAATACCAAACAACTCCTCCCAACTTATTCTAATTATCAATACATTCATAGCAATTTCTATTCAGACTGTACAGAAATAGATAATCACATTCATCTCCACTTCATCACTAGAGACCGAAAGTTCCTTCTCCATGAAGTCTCTCCACCAACTTTTTTTCCCCTTTCTCCTATCTCGCCTCATTTTTTTTCCAGTTCTCCCAGACAGATGCTACACAAGCACACGCAAAAATTCACACACATTCTCTTTTATAGGCACACGCACACAAGGCATAAATTTCTGCTTTACTTCCCAGATATACATTCACACCCACACACACTGCATTTCCCTCCCAGGTTCACTGAAGGGGTGCACGAAACATCCTCACCCTAATGGTTATCATCAGTTTCTCCCAACCACGACAAGAGCAAATGGCATCTGCATGTTTGGTATGTCTGTGCTGCTTTACCTTCATCCCTTATTCCCTTCATTAGAAAAAGGCAGTTTTGGGTGCTCTCAGTCAAAAGAACGACAAGAGAAAGTACATCAAACTACAGGCTCAGACACACAATTGAGTTGCAATGCATGAGCACAACTGCAAAAACTGGCACAGGTGTACTCTCAGCTCAAAGAAAATGTAACATAAGAACTAGAGCTATTTGTCAAACACTTAAAACTTAATAAATAAACTAAATATTCCACAGCTCAGCCAGAAAATCTCAAGGAAAAAGATTTTTATTTCAACTGGAATGGTTTATCAGTCAGATTTAATAGATCTAGGTAGCATTTTTTGGAGGCGGAGGGAGGATAACTAATTCAAGAAGTCTTACCCTTTATATGTAACTCACAGATCTTATCTAGGACCACTGTGTACTGTAATTTTATGGTCCCAAGTTTAAAATTTAACCACCCAAAGGAAAATGTATCAAGTTTCCCTGACTCAGTCTTTTGTCAACATCCACTCAATGTTGGAAAAATTCTTATTGTAACCGGGGCTTGAAGAACTTTTTCCAGTCTCAAATTTTATTTTTAGAACCGCAATTTATTTTGTACACAATTTTCACACATTACTTATTTGCTAACTAATCATAACGGCTCATTTTACACTACTTCTACATTGCGAATTCCAGCCATTTACAGAGAAGAGAAGAAAAACCCAGCAGGTGTCATTTTTCTACACACAATTTACAAGGAGTAAGAGACTATGACCAAGATATCTGAGCCTGAAACTCTATAGGAACAAAGTGAACTGCATAGACTAGACAGCAAACTCAGAAGTAAGTCCAAGTTAAGATTTATAAGCTTTTCATATTTTCCTTTCTTTTTTTCCAAGTTGAGTTTCTCCATGTGCCAAACTGTTGAGGGTTTACATTTTATTCCAAAACCCATCAATCTGTGTTAAATTAAAAAAATAAAGCATGGAAATGTGCCCATTGTCTTCTTTTAAGAACCTAAAGTTACACACAAACGCACATGAGAACACTTAATGTGGATACGCAATGGTTCATTTCCATCTACTCGCACAGATTCAACCACTTAAAATTAAAATGACGTTGAAATAACATAGTGCTGCTAAAAAAGGGTCTGCAAATAAAAGACTGGCTCTTTAGTTACACTGCGTGCATTCGGTGCATTACTCTGGGGCACATGGGAACCCTAAAATCAGCTTCGCCTTGAAAATGCAATTGTCCTCCTTGGAAAAGACTTAAAGCGCAACGCTGACAACTCTCATTCCTGTATCATTCCTGTCAGGGCACCCCATGCAAACAGCAAAGCCAGCACGAAACTCCCATGATGTCCACTCAAGCATCTCACTGAGTCGTCTCCGGCATCAACACAGACGTTACCCTTCTAATTTGCACTGAGCAGGGAACAAAGAAGGGTTTGCAAAAAGCACATTTGACTCCACATTTTCATCGTATAGTAGGAGTGAATTTATCCATATAGGGATCAATCTGTAGGGTGTCATAAGGAGCAAATACAGACATTTTATAGACTGAAAGCACAAACCCCTAAAAACGCAGAGTGTCACCGACTTGCAACGATCTTGCACAGCCTCAAGGACTCCCCGAGTGTGAGAGACGGGGAATAGGCCAAAAAAGTGATAATCAGTGACCCAAGTCCGCTTGCCCAGTCTGAATGGCACAGGACGGGGACCCTGGTGCACACCCACGTCTCCAGAACTTTTCTAGGAGCTTTTGGTCATTCTTAGCATCATCACATCATATACCTGGAAATCTTTTATCGCGCTACAGAACCTACTATTTCGTAATGTAAAGTAATGCCTTTAAATCTACCGGAGGATACTGAAAGTCTGTCAGAACTGGATAACCAGGTAACTACACGTCTTCTACACCCGCACTCACCTGGGCCTGCATTCTTCCCTTCGGTACCGACGCGGGCTGTATGAAGCCCGCCTGCCTTCGCCGTGCCTGCCCCGGTGTGGGCGGCGGGGCTGCGGGAGCCCCTGTGAGGAGAGGAACCGGTTCCTGCCAGTTCCCTCCGGTTCCCGCCGGCTCTGCAGCAGCCCCCGCCACCGCCGAGCCCGTCAGCGCGGCTGGCGGCACCTCTCCGAAAGCGCATTCGAGGAAGGGCAGCGATGCCAGAGCCCTGAGGAGCGAGGGGGCGAAGGGAGAGCGCCGGGCGGGGCAGGGGGGAGGAGGTGCCCCGAGAGCCGGAGCAGAGACTCCCCTGCAGCCCGAGGCAGAGCCCAGGGGAGCGGGTGGGTGTTCCCTGAGGGGACCGTGGCCCTTGGGGAGCTCACGCTGGAGCAGATTTTTCCTCGAGGAGTTGTCACCCGTGGGAGGGACCCATGCTGGAGCAGGGGAAAGGAGCGGCGGAGAGGAGCAGTGACAGAACACAACCCCCGTCCGTCCCCCTGCACCACTTGGGGGGACACAGAGGAGTAAAGGAGCGAAGCCGAGGTGGGGAGGGGGGAAGGTGTTGCTTCAATTTTTGTTTTGTTTCTCACTATCCAAATCTATTTTAATTGGCAATAGATTATTTTTCGCCAAGTCGAGGCTCTTTTGCCCATGACAGCAACTGATGATCTTCCTGTCTTTATTTCGACTGACAAGCTTTTCCATCTTTTTTTTTTTCCCCTCCTCCCACTGTGGCAGCGGAGGAGTGTAAGAGAGCGGCCGGGTGGGAGTTTGGCCCTTAGTCAAGGCAAACTCGCCACACCATGCTTTGGTGAAAAGCGCTCAGCCGCTCATAAAACAGCCAGAAAACTTCAGGCATACCACTCTGTGCGGCCCTGCAGACTAACGCAAAATGGATGCAGAGCTGGAACTGCCACGAGGGACAGAGAGTGAGAGGGTGACAGAGACGGCACCGGGAGGGGAGATGGAGAGGCCTAAAATACGCCACACTAAGAGTGACCATTTGATGAAGGAAAAAAGAGAGGAAGACTAGCTCAAGCCTAAAGGTCACAAAGAAACTGTCCAAAACCAGCAAAGATTATGAATAAACCAAAATAGATGCAAAAATATCAATATGAATGGCTGTAATAGTAAGCACTAACAGCAACTTTTCTTTCAGCGCATGGAGAGCTTTTCAAGTGACTTGAAATCTAATGGAACTATTTTTGCACCAGGGAAATATTCAGCCCTATTTTGTGACAGTAAAAGTGCAAACTGAATATTCAGCTGTGTCCAGGGAAAATAGCTCTCGGCTATGCTTCCTCCTGTCATTCAAAGTTGAAGAGTAAAGTAGACCTAAATAAACAGGCTTAGGAGTAGGAGAGATCTACAGGAATAGTGCTAGTCAGACATGTCTGTAAAATGAAAGGATGGCGGGCATAAACCATAAACCACTCCTAAGGATAACCTGTAACATCTTGGCCCTCTGTTGCCTTTTGTCTCAGAAAGGAAAAGGATGAAGGATGGAGACAGTCGATCATGTTAAGAGGCATAAGGGAGGATGAAAGGGCAGCTGAGCCCCAGACTACAGGGAGCATCATCCTCTAGGGACCACAGTTTGCTTTGCTGGATCCCTAAACCACTTTAGATAACTCCAGAGTAGCAGTGCCTGGTTAGCACAAAGCAAAAAGCAAAATAAATAAACCTACTGAGAATGTAGCAAAAGCCTTTTTCACAGAGCTTATATATCACGTCAAAAACACCCTAATGCAGCTCTTCTAAGCTCTTTTTTTTTTTTTAAATATATTTTAATTTAAAACCCCATACCATTTGGCAGCAGTAAATCTATGGTATAGTTTCGAGGCGCCTGAGTTTCCACACCATATGGAATTAAAGGATTACTTCACCACATTATACTTTAAAGTTACAAACACTAACACTTCTCCCTATTATAGCACAGCCAGCAAGCTAAGCTTCTACCAGAGCCCTAGAGGACGGGGACACCTCCTCCCCAAGGGATGGCATAACCCTACTGTGGGGAGGAGGATTTTAGGCTTTCGGTTCTGCCTGACAATTCTTTATTTATACAGCTTTTGCAAGGGCAAGACAGTCCAAAACTCTTCTGATCCAGTGCCTATCTGGGTGAATATATTTTTTAGCTCAGATGGTGAACAGCAGACTTGTATGCACTCCATTAGCAATGCTTCCCGACTCCAGAATGCCTGGACAGGTACAGCCCAGTCCCAAACCCATGACAGTAGTTTGCCCTGACCAAGGCGACAGCCCTAGACCGTACAAAGACATTTCTACTTGCTCCTTCATATACACAGAGTTTGCCTGCACTTGCTCTCCGGGCTTTTCCCAGCAGCCCAGATGCAAGCCAGGCTCTGGAGATCTGAATTTTTGTCGCTACTAGCAGTCACATACTTTTCCCACATGCTGCACACATGAATCTAGGCAGAAGCACCAGCAAATCAGGCAGTTGCTGACGACTGCAGGCTGCTCGGGATGGCCCAGGGCCAGGAAGCAACGGCCAGTCCAGCCTGTGAGAAAAAAGAAAGTCTGGCTGAACCTGGTGAGATCCCAGTTAGCAGGCTGGACCACCTCAGCAGCATTTATCATGAATCCATCACTGTTTCTTCAGGGCTCAGCAAACAGAGGAGTTTGGCCTGCAGCACACAAGCAGGAGGGAGCGTGCCGGGGGCGGGAGAGCCTGCACCCACTCCCATCCCGCATGGTCACAGGGAGGGAGGGAGATGGGCTCCTTGGCACTGTGTCGGGCTGCGTCCTCACAGCTCCCGGCAGCGATGCATGAGCCATGGGCCTGGGGAGGGAGGCAGAGCGGCGGGCACCACCCTGTGCTGGGGGGGTGATGGGGAAGGCATGGACCACTGAAGCCTCTTCAGCATCTGAAGATGATGCATGGTTCAGCATTGGGAGCATCTCCAGCACCCAGCTGTGGAGCTGACCACACAGACTCCCTGTCTGGTTTTACCTTTTTTTTTGTTTGTTTCTTTTTCTGACATGAATGTCACCACATGCTCTGAAGAGACTGGCTTTGATGTGCTCTTAGGGTCAAAGAGCAAAATGCAGTTCCCACTAACCCCCACCCACTCACCAGGATGGAAAAATCATCAATGAACTAAAATGTGTATTGTAGCATCATTCTGGACTTAAATGAGACATATTTTTCCCTTAAAATCTGTTAACTTTGATTTCAAAATATGACAATTCAGGTTGAAGCATAATTGACTCTAAACAACAGAACAACTGAGTATAGAAATCAGAAGTATAACATCAGTGGATTAAAGGGTGGTGAGTTACACATTGTTCAGTTAAAGGGTGCTGCTTTTGGAGTTCTATCTAGAATAAATAAGAAAACATCTTCACTCTCCTGGTCAGCTCAGCTTTCACACACACACATCACAACAGCACTGCACCACAGCCTTGCAGGTGCTACTCAGACCCACAGGCACAGCCGCAACATCCACTTTGTAAGTACTGCACAAACACGACCTAGGGAGCCAGTCCCTGCCCTACCCAGGCAAACACACAGACAAAGTGTCTTCCATCAGTCAGAAAAGAGCAACAGCAGATTTCATGTAGGACTGAATATTTGATTGCAGAGAAAACATGTTTTATCAATGATTGAGAACAAATCTGTCTGTTTGAAAACAAATAAAAGGAGAACTGCATCGCAAGAAAAAAACGATGATGTAAATCAAGGCTTGTTACTTGTGATTTAAATCATGATTAACAGCTGTCATTTAAATACTTCCATTTAAATCTATCTTGCCACTGACGTAAGTTAGACAAATACTACTTACACAGCACTTACATGTCACCCAAAGCTTTCAAGGTGGTTCAACACAGCAGCCATGAATCTGGAGCAAGACCTCTACATTGCATTTCTAACAAGGCCATGCTCACCACCACGACATCCGCCTGACTAGCTAAACAGATGAGCAGCGCAAGGAAAGCAAATCAGAGGTGAGATAATGAGGAGGAAGAATATTTACAATGAACAAGTTTAGGCAGTAAATACGAAAAAAGAATTCACACTGTGTGTGGACTCTGAACAGTACTAATAGAAAGACATTTTTCACACCAGGGAAGAAAAATCTTGTTACCTAAGAGATGCAATAAAACATTAGGAGAGGCGCTCTGTGTATGTCTTGATATTTAATCTTACAACAACCAACGCACATGCTCCAAGAAACAGTCAGCTGCTGACATCAGGGCCTACATGCCATCATCCTGGGACCCGACATCCCTACCGGAATATGAAGCTTTATTTTGCATACCTGTATGGTAAAAGTGAGGTAGACGAAAGATTTTATTTTTTGTTTCCTTCCTGCCTCTACTGAGAAGAAAAAGGAATATTCCTGTTCCAAAATTCTTTTTAAGAAAAACAAGAATGAACACACGTAAAGATTTTTCCAATTTCCTGCTGGCGAAAAAAAGCCAAATCTAATAGAACTTGAACAAATAACTATAAACAATTTCCTAATTAGCTCTATGATACAGAACAAGGGTGCCTTTAACTTACTTATTCTAAAGCACTGATGGTCATTTCCTGCTGCCTTTGAGCTGATCCAGAGTCTGCTGCTGCACTTGCTCAATACACTGGAGTAGAGGAACTCATCCTCTAGTGCCTTAAACGGGAGAGAACCTACTGAAAGAGCAGAGCTACACCCCTCTTCTCCTGGGGGGAATTTGGCTATTTAGCATTGTTATTCCAGAAACACCAAGTGATCGTGTTCTGCTCACAGTAGCAACAGCAGAAGCAACATAGGCTAAGAATAAATAGCATCCTTGCCAAAGCGGGGGCGGGGGATGAAGAGAACGGGCATTTATTTCCAGATCCCCTTCTCCTTCATTATATGCTTGGGCAACCTTAGATATATAGCTCACAGAAGGTACTCTGAAGTAGCTCTGTAGCTCTGTTTTATCTAAGTTACACAGAGAATGCAGCCCATCATTTTTTCTGTGCTGTTTATACAGAAATCAAAGATAAATTTGGCATAAACTCATCACACCCCAGAATCATACATACATTATACAACATATAAAGTGTAACAGACTTGCTCTGCTCCCCAGCTCCTGTTAAGAGCGGTACGAAACAGCAAGCTGTTGGCAATTGCAACAAATGAAGCGTATTTCACCACACTTTAAAAGCCGAATTGCAAAAAAATATAGGCTTCTTCTGACCCTTTGCATTTTGATCGTCGCACAGTGAGAAATACGGCCTTTAAAATTACACCTTGCAAAGCACTCCACTGTACCGATCAATCCCTCCAAGCAGCTTCCACAGCACAGCCTCGCGCAGCAGAGAGGGGTAAAGCGCGAGGGTCCGGCCGGGCTGCCTGGGGGCAGCCAGCGCGGCGGCAGCCAGCGCGGCATCGATCTGTCCCTCCCAGCGTTTACTCAGTCCCGCCGCTGAGCTTGCTTGCATCCCACCCTGGAATTCCAGGGCTCTCCCTGGGCTCTGTGTCAGGGAAACTAGCCTCTGTACCGCTAAAAACCACCTCTGAAACACTGCTGCTTTAGTGCCTCTTCCTGCCTGGTACTTGTGTACCACCCTCGTCGGCATGGATGTCTGTCCATGCGCTTTCTGATCCATACATGGCACAAGTCCCTTCTGTTATTCAGCGGAGTGATGCCCACTTACACCATCTACACTTCTTGCTTCTGCCTTGTTTGTCCCAAACCCAGATTTTAAGTTCTACGGGCACAGACGTAATATTTGAATGTAGTTGTCTATCCGCCCGAGCCCTGGGAATACCCGACAAGGAGCGTGTGCCGTGTATGCATATTCACTGCAACAGTTTCCGCCAGGGACTATATTTTGTGGTTCCATTTACGCTTGCTCATTTAAAAAATGTTGAACCAAGCTGGCAGTTTTACCCCAACGTTCTACATAAGAATAGCCTATTTCAGAGCACTTGGCAATGATGACGTTCCAAATCCTTCTTGTCAGACTGTTACCAGCTCTTGCTTCAGTGGTGACAGGCACAGGGTCCAGCCTGTGGCCTCGGGGACGCTGTCCCACTCTCGGCCCTGAACCTGTGAGGAGTTCTTGTGCTGAAGGGGAAAGGTCAGGTGAGGTAGGAAAGCGGAGGCAAACACTACCTTTACTCTAAATCTCCGGAAAGAACAGAGCAGAACAGAATATTATCCCGTTTACCCGGAGTGTCTGACATCCAACCCCTTAAGGACTCTGCTTGGCCTCTGTTTGACTTTGAAATGGTTGACTTACTAGAAGAATACTTAAGTAAGAAGATAAAATGAATCACATGATGGAACAAAAAGCAAACAGGATGGGTCAAAAAATCTTAACAGCACTGCAGCTCTACAGCTCTCTGCAGATTTGGCTAAAGAGCCTCCATCTGTTTTAATGAGTTGAAATATGAACCCAAGGCAGTTTCTGTAGAAATTACCTAATTTCAAGACCACAGGATGGTTGCTCCGTATGTGTGAAAGAGATGCAAGATGGGATGAGGTGTTTTGGGAACATCAAAGATGTGAAGCAGCTCCATGAACTGAGCCTGAAAAAGACTAGAGTGACAATACTCGCTTGCTTGAATTAACTCACAGCTACCGTCATCCTTTTTTTCCCCTCAATGTAGACCACTAACCTAACACCCAGTTAACATTGCAGGAGTAAATAAATATCTTGAAGGAAGAAATATCAGTATTCGTGGATGGACCTCAAGATGCTTGCCACTGTTTACATAGAAAAGCCCTGTTATTTCATAGTTCGATATAAGCCCAGAATAAATATTTAATAACTTGGTTGCATAAATAATGATTTGAAGGTTGAGCTATTGGCTTAAAAATATAATACTATTTTAAGCTGTTTAGCTGGCCAGCCATATAAATAATTCAAGATTTAAAAGTCATCCTGTGGTCTCTGTACAAGGAGAAAACTAGGAAGTTGTAACTATAATGACAAAAGCAGGGCAAGATCAATCAAACCACATGATCTCTAACACAAACAAGCAGCAATTAAGCAGCAATCAAGACCAATATGACTGTGGTTGATGTCCTTTTATGCCAATACTCTCAGTCCAGAGAGCAAAACTTAATAATGTTTTGCAATTTATCAAGGGAACCATAACTCTGCTCTCTGTGACTTGGCCAAGAGGCTATTATGATAGTATTTCTCTATAATTTAATAATGTGAAGAAGGGGGGGGGGGGGCAAGTAAAAGCATTTTGACATAACTCATGTCTATACGTATTGTATTTTCCCGTTGCTTGAACGATAGAAGCAAAAGTCATAATAATATACCTCAGTACCAATTTGTTAGCAGGAAAGGGGAGCTGAAGTATCTGGCAAAGAACATCTATTTGAAGAAGCACAGAAGGGAAGGGAATGAACCATCTGAATTCATTAGCAGCTGTCATTGATGTGGAGATGAGTTTAGAGATGAAGAGAAGCCAGTCATCACAAATAACTCAGGAGAAAAGCGAAAGGAGGAACTGTTGTTTAAGTTGTTTAAATCTGCATTAGCTTCTGATAGATGGCAAGTTGCCACTTGGAGGAACCTTCGTGTTACACGCTCCACCCTCCTTGGAGGGAAGCTCTTTGAACAAAGAAAGGTATTTCAGCGTGTCGGGCTGCGCACAGGTTGCCGGCAGTCCTGGGTGCTGCTCTGGAACGCTGGCCTGTTTGGCACTAACAAGTCACAATTTTCCTGTACCTGAGGCTGTAGTTTCACAGCATCTCTTCTGCTCAAGGAGCTCGACCCTGATGTTACCCACTCGCTCCAGGCAGCTTTTCCCCAGGCCCCTAAGACTCCCTGGGGTGTACGGCTGCAGCTGACCCCGGGGCTTTGCAGGGAACTAAGCCAGGTTAGAAATGACCACGCTTGTGTTTTTTTCCCTTCATTTCCTGGATTGCTTCTAACCCAGGTGAGGGCTTCTGTTCGGCACGAGGAAGGAGGCAATGGTGGGAAGGGGTGGCAAGGACTTAGGCACTACCAGGGAAAGAAATGCTGAAGAATTACATTCTTAAACCACAGTTTGACTTCACGTCTTAAATCTTGTTGAATTTTTTACCCTGGACTAATGTAGTAAGAGCTGGTTTGAAAAAGTCAGAATGCCTTCAAACTCCTAACAATACCAGCATGTTGTTGGGTGGGCGGGTTTTTTTTCTTCTTTGCTCTACATTATTTTTGGGTTATTTTTTTTTTCTTTCTGCCTACCACCTTTCCTCTCTCATCCTGAGAAATAATGTAAAACACATTGCAGCACTGTGCTTTCACCTTGGACTACTTTTGCTAATGGAAGTAATGAGTTCTCCTATTTGCAAACATCAAAAAATCTCCTAGTACATGTTGCAGTCTGTCCCTTGTCAACAGTGACCAAAGGTGATTTAATGTTTGATAGATTTGATAAGCTGGTTGCCTCAGTCCAAGTCCGAAACCAGCTTCATTTCCAGAAAATCATTCTGCCGGCTAGTGTTATTATCCCTTGTGTTGGCAGTCTCAACAGAGAGGCAAGACCCAGTACTCACTGAAATCAAGGGGAACGTTTCCACCGATTTCAAGGGATACAGAATCCATTTAGGGAACTGGGTGTCCATTATAATTACCTGACAGACCATTTCTGTACCTCATACTGACAAAATAAATAATTTAACTTCTCTTTCACGTGCTTTAAAATTGTACTAAACTTACCTGTCTTGAAGATATAGTCATATACTAGGTAAGTGGAGTTTTATTATTGTTTTAAGGTAAGTGCAAAAAACCTGTAGCACGGGACTACTATCAAATTATGGTTACTTGAATTAATTCTCATTCTGGCATTTAATAATTTGTGAAGTGCTTATTCAGGAAAAGGTCAAAAATCACTTGGAAAGATATGTTAATAGCTCTCTAAGTAATATTTAGACTTACTGAATAAATTTTCACACTTAAGTCACGTACAACAAGCATTTCGAAATGTATTATAAATTGTGCTCTTCACAATGGAGAGCGGTGTATACATACATGTTACGGCCTCCCCACAAGACAGCACTTAAGCACTTAGTTAAATTCATCTCGGCCGAGAGGAAATAAAAGGCTTATCTTCACTGTTATGCTGGAAATATATTTTATGTATGTTCTTGCAAAGAGGAATATTTACCTGAATCAGGACCTGGAAGAAGCCCATAATTGTTCATCTACGTGACAAAAAAAAAAAGCTAATACAAATGAAAATCCAAAAAACTGTCAAAAGACCCCCAACTCCCCCAAAATTCAATCCTAAAAAAAATGGAAAATAGTTGTAAATAATTGGAAATGAAGGAAGACAAAGCCCTGTGCTGATGGATCTACATAGAACCCATTCTATGCTTTGAAATATTTGGACTTTAAAATGGCCCACAAGACTTAAAAGTTAAGTATCAGCATGTGAAAACGTACCATATTACAGTTTAAATCAACCATTATACAGGCTCAGCAAGCATCAGCACACTCCTCCTATGCACTAAAAATCGTCAACTTCTCCTTGGTGAATAATAATTTGTGAAATAAAGCAGGCATGCAAAATATGGGTGGCAGGCAGCAAATGCCGATATTTGGGGCACCAAGGTGTTTTAAAATTGTTTCTCACTTTTGCATCCAGCATCCACTGAAATCTCAACAGATCAAAGTTTTGCAGACAAGGAAAAAAAAACCCACAAAATTAATAACTATTTAAGTATTCTGTTTCATCATGATAACAAACAGATGGTTTTAATATTCTGGAGGCTAATTTCTGAACAATTAAAAACACAGCAAGACATTAACATCTAATGAAACATTTTAACTACCAGTATATGCATCTGCCATTAATTTCCACACAGTAAGGTCTTGGTTCTCTTCAATCTGTTCTTTATTAAGGAAAGTTTTTCCACTCTGAATTTAGTGAAGTAGAGAATTAACAACTGTTTTCAATCAGCAATCAGCATGATATTTCGCCAGTGTGCATTGAAACCGTCCACACTATCAGACATAAATTTA
The DNA here is from genome assembly GCF_964289735.1 of Phaethon aethereus. Taxonomy (NCBI): domain Eukaryota; kingdom Metazoa; phylum Chordata; class Aves; order Phaethontiformes; family Phaethontidae; genus Phaethon; species Phaethon aethereus. The sequence continues at coordinate 10,635,286 of NC_138595.1, read as the reverse complement.
CTCCTATGATGGCTTTGATCTGCACACTGAGTAGAGATGTTGGAAGGGAATTCATTTTCTAATTCCATTTTCATTTAGAACATATGAATTAACCCCTCACAGATCTCATGTCCCTTTTTATGTACTTTAGATAAAGGACACCTACTTAAAATGTTATGGCTTACGCATTACTTACAGTCTAGACAAAAACAAATTCATTTTTTGAAACCAACGAAAGCATACTCATGCAAACCATATTGAAATAAAGTTCTTCAAAGGCAACGAGAATCTTGTATTTATGAGCTTCTAATTTATATTTCCTTTGCTCATTTGCAGTAAGAACATAGGGCAGTATTCATCAAAGCTGTACCCATGCAAAAACTAGTTGCTCAAAAGAAATCTTTACACCACAGACATCAAGCTATCTAATTCACGCGTTCCCTAATCAGATACGCAGCTTAGAACTACTGATGAATTTTCTGCAGGTCTTCACCAATTTGGCAGGTTATGATTTAAGTTAAGGCCCGGCAAGTTATTCTCATTGCTCCCAGGGTATGGCAAAATGTTATTCAATACTTGGTGTCATCACCTAGCTACTGCATGAATGGACCCTGTAAGTAAAACCCTTTGGGAATAAATTCAAACACTCTCCCTGATGGGTTTGAATAGCATGCTTGCTGTTCACTGAACACATAGGCAGCTCGATAAGCGTCTTCGGTTTTCAAACGGGTTAAGTTAGCAAGTAACTTGGAATGATTTTAACAGAAACCACATTCTGTCCAGGTTCCTGTTTTACTTTTAAGCATGTCTTTTTTGTAAACGTTGACTTGCAAGGCTAAACTACTAATAAACACTGGAAAAAAGATTTGACAAAACGTGGGTTTAGGGAAGGAGTCAGCTGCAGGACCCTGCCTCTTAGATTCATTTTGTAGCGTTCAGTAGGGATTTCATGGTGCACCAGGAAACGTCCCTATCGCAACTACGTGGAATAAGAGAGACCCACATTCTAGTTACTGCTTCAAGAAAGACAGGGTCATGAACGTGGGTCTCCTCCCTGCCAACTGATGCCCTACCAATAGCTGTTCCAAGACATCTCCCTCCCTCTAATTTATGCCAGAAATAACAGGCTGGGCTTAACATGCTTCCAACAATAGCTATGTATTTCCATAGATACTTCCATAGGAGACCACCTGCAATAAAAACACATCACATCCTGTTCGCGCCCTACTCTATGTGCTTGTATCCGTCTCAGAGGCTCAGCCTGAACAAAACAGTCCCTTTGCCTCAGTACTTGATTTTTTCCTTTGTTGAAATAGGTTATTACAGGTTAACAGCCAGATCCAGAAAGGCTGAGAACACCCACAAACCCATTTGGAATTCAGGTTTCCAAAATCTGGAACCAGAACAGTAGTTAGGTATGAAAGGACATGAAAGATTAATCAATCGACTTCAAGCGCTGTCATCACTACGAATTTCAAGGATTAGGGCTGGGAGTTTCAGATGTGCCTAGCAGAGGCAGGGGTGTAACCCCGCTGAAAGACAGTGAGCTTTGGGCTCATTTTATATCCACTTTTGGCTCAACGAAATATGGCTGAAGTGGTGTCCCCGGGGATGCCATAGGGGATTTCAAGAGACCTTTCCAGCCAGTCATATCTGGTTCAGAGAAATGTGCGCACTAAAATGAACGTACTGGGAGTTTGCCATGTAACCATTAGCCGTATAACCACCATCAATATGCCTTGGAGGCATTGCCTTATTTTTATATGTCAGACAGTTTCAGACTAACACTGTACTTAGCGAGGGTAGCACAATATTAAAATGTGACTTTCATACTTTTTATGCTCCAGGTGCCTGGATCTACTCTTGGCACACTACAAAAATAATACTTCTATGATTCAGTTTTTCCATGAAATATTTATAATACAACTATTGAGTGATGGAAGTGCCAGAATATTACTATTGCTGTACTTGAATTCCTGGAGATTGTAAGCTTTTGTTTGGTCTAGCAGCGTGAAGGAAAAGCGTCCTGCTAAACATCTGTCTCGCTGGGGAACCACATGGGAAACACAGACTTTGGGGCAGCACTGCCTGAAGTATGTGAGTACTCATCGTACCTACTGCAGTCTATGAGCACTGAGGAGTCTCAGCGATATAAACATCACAGAAAACCAGAGAAAGGTGCAGACTCAAATGGTCCCATAGCCCATCCCTCTGAGCCCAGGAAGGACCAACTGTACCTGCATCATTCACGACATGCAGATAACCAGCTAAGCCAGCCCGAACCATTGCTAAAGACATCCAGTGGCCTCTACAACCACTGCAGGTGAATCAGTGCAGTGTTTCACTGTCTTTACCTTTAAAAAGCTACCTTCACATCTCAACTGCATCTCCTACCTGCGGTGTGACCTTGTCCCAACTATCATGAATGCGCAGAACAGATTTTTCCCTTCCTTTTTGCAGCAATCTTCTTCTATTTGAAGACTGTTACCAATATCTCCACTCCATTTTCTCTCTTTAAAATTAAATTGCCCCAGTTCTTTCAAGCCCATCTTGAAGGCCATGCTTTTAGACTTTCTCCATGTACTCCGCATACTTCTCTCACCGATCATCTCCTATTCTGAAGGAGAGCACCTGCAATATCCATTAGGAATTATATAATCGTACAAATCATACTGGGATGAAATGGGCATTAAACGAAACACGTAAGGATGAAATGTGCATTAAAAGCTGTGGTCTGCATTTAGACAACTGACTATTCAGGCAGGCTTACTTTTGGGTGCCAATCTTCAGACATCTGAAAGTATCTGAAGTGATCACCTGAAGTGTTTGCAGCAGAAGCCTTTTGAATTTATGCCACTCTGTTCCTCTTGGAAGTGTTGTTAACTCATTGTATAAATAATGTTAGATCTGTAAAAGATATTTCCTGAACAGAAAAGAAATAACTACAAGTAGAGACAAGCTGCTTACACAAGAAAGGTTCGGGAAAGGCTTTAAGTTCACTGAGCTCTCCTCATTCAAAACCTTACCTGAAGTAGGTCTTCCACTAAATATTAAGACTTTTCAATAGAAACTTTATGTCTTAATAGAGTTTTTCTGAGTTGGAGCTGCAAGGACAAAGTGTAACTCCTCACGGTGCTTCCAGCTGGAGCGTATTTGCTGTAAGAAGCTGTCATTGAAGCGATCTGGAGAAACACTTCTCAAACCCATTTTAACAGCTTTCAAAGATTGCTCAAAGATGCCCAACAGCCCTGTTTTCCTTGCCAGGCCCTTCTTCCTCACTGCTGCGTTTAGTTACAGCAGCAGCACTGGAATAAAATAAAACTTATTGTGCCGTTAAGTGTCCTGGTTAGGCAAGCTGGAACTGTGCAGGTTTTTCTGGTGTTCATAAACCTGTTTTACAACAACTGAGACAAGGAACGAGAAAAGGAGATGCTGACGTCTCTGCAAGGGGCTAAGGACTGACTTGAACAGCTCCACACGAAAACTGGAGGAAAGAGGAGGCACGGAAGGAGACGCTGGGGTGTGTGAAAGGGACGGTTATTACGTTCTTTTTAAGGCCGCAGAAATGCCATGCTGTCAACCTCTGGCATCCCACAGCAAACCATGGCAACAGCTGCCCGGCTCTGCAGTAATAAACTGCACCAATTTAATAGCTTTTATTGTTCTGCTGTGATGTTTGAGCGCAACCACTTCTTTCCTCCTAGGACTCCCGAGCCCGCAAGGGCAGCAATGAGAGAAGATCTCATTTACCTAAAAGCGCTTATAAATTTTTAATTTGCTTTAACAAGTAAATTAACAAGTCCCTCATTCAGGCAAGTTTTATGGCCTCTTGCCACTTGGGGAGGGCCATAAAAGTTTTATAGATAATCCAGAGCTACCGAGATTGCTCATAATAAATTGTCTGTTTCCTGTTATTTTATCAAACCACTGGGCTTCTAATGACTTAAAGTCACAGCTTCCTTATATCTACGCTTTTTATGAGCCCATATTTATAAACTGTAAAGAATATCCTAAATTATACTGGGCCCCTGCTAATCATTACAAAGCTAGGTTTTTATTGGAGCCAACCTTTTTGCTCACGCCCACCTAATAAATTCTAAGGGATTTAAGGGGGAAAAAAGTCTTTTTTGAGATAGCACTCTGATTCTGCTTTCTATTTTAAGATGTTGCTCTAGCCAAAGTTTCATTAATGAATACTTTGAAGTGCCTAGAGCTCCCTACTCCAATTTCTAACAGTTCTCAGGATAGTAAGCACTTTAGGCAACATTAGCCAGCTCGGCTCTGGGATTCGGCCTTGGGAGGAGAAAGCACTTACTGGAAAAACACAATCTCTTCTCAAAGGGAAAACGCTACCCCCAGTGGGTGCTCACTGTCTACCCTCTGGAGCACCACTGATGATACTCACACAGAGGAACCCTAATCACGAAGACGTCCTTACCGTTTGGTGCTGTGAGTAGTCACGCTGAAATCGGTGATGGTACTCATGGCAAGTAGACTTCAGCAAGTTTAAACCACAGCCCCATCAGGTCCAGCAACAACTGAGCAGTTTTTCTGCTGAAGTTACGATGCTGTGTCTAGTTATGGCTTCAAAATATTCACAATGCTTAACCTCGGGAATCCAGTTAAGTCTGTTGGCCCCCCTACAGAGAAATGAGAAATCACTCCAGAGAGGGAGTAGGTACCGAACGTGAGTGGCTGTAATAATTCTGTGGAAGATTTTTTTTTTACCTTGTTGACTACACAGAGCTTAGGGAGATTAGATTCATAAAACAGAGGCTTGTCTAAGTGAGATGATCTCACTGTCTTTCCCTTGATTTCCGCTGTGGGAACAGCATGACAAAACTATAGGGAAAAATCACTGGGGTCATGTTTACTGATGTGGAGGGGAAAGGAGAAGTGAAAGAATAGAGCTGCTGCAGATTCTGTCCTCCAGAGGCCTGAATATTGTGCCTGGATTAAAGCCTAAACTTGTACAAAGCTACAACAAAAGGGCACTGGGATAATGATACAGTATAGGTGAAGATAATCGCTATTATCTGTAAACACACAGCATTATGAAACCCTGAAACTCCTTCAGTTGAAGAGGGGAACATTGAGCTTCGTTAAAACATTCCCCGTTACTTTTCTGTGAAGTACAAGTCTGTGGAACTAGGAACTCCATTTATTCTGAAGGAGGAAAATACTGCAAGATGAGAATATCAGCCTTTGCTCAGCAGAGTTTTCCTGCTAAATGGGAAATTCCAGCAGGATAGGCAACTTTTAAAAGCTCAGGATGCTATTTTTGAGAGAGATGCAAGAGCTGGTGCTAAATCCTGGAATATGCCCATTATATGAAGTGCTGAAAATGCCTAAAGTTTTATTTATTGATTTTTTCAGTTCGAAAGTGCCATAGATTCCTATCTCACAATAGCACCCCAGATTAAGATGCACTGTGTATTTACAACTGTGCTCATGTGCCTTCATTCTCTGGTGTTATGGTTACTGTAGTCCACTAAAAATAGGTGGAGGAACTTCTTGGCCAGATACCATTGTGCATTAAATAAGAACTTGCTCAGTTCTTATCTGGCAATACCTGTAAGCACAGTGGGAACCAAATACAGGAAAACAAGGCGTAAAACCCGTACCAAATGCCAATTATCTTGTGTTTCCTCATAAATAGACACACAGACAAGCACACCCACAATTACAGGCACGTGCCATACGCCAAATTCAGGTTCTGCTCCTACAAGTTCAGAAATCTTTGAGGTGGGACGGAAACCACTGCAGAGCACCCCAGGGATCACATTTTTCCAATTCTCTGAAGACCTTTTGGATGACTGAAAGCCTAACTAATGCCATCTAACTTAGTTAAGAAGCAGAACTTTTGACTTAACTGTGTATGAATAAATTGGAATAAAACAGTACCTCTTTTCTCCCTACCACAGCAAACCAGTGTCCCACCCAGCTACATTTACCAAAGGTGCATCTCCCTCAAAATCCAAGCATTAACCATTGCTTTATCACTCAGTAATAAAAGAGTCTTAAAGAAACAAGGAGATTCATACAAAGAAGATAAAGAAACAATACCCAGAGAAAATGAATAGCACATATCCTTATAACATAAGGAGCCCACAGACCTAAATTCCTGTTACCTGCTCCCAAAGATAAGAAATCATAAGGGCTGTGGTAAGCGGAGGAAAAAAAAGAGGAAAGTAAGTTCTGTAGGCAACGTAAAAGATTAAGAGTGACCTGAAGGAGACGAACACATCTTTAACAGTGCCTATTCCTAAACCACATTTACCCAAGTTGGAGTATTAGAAACCTGTCGTACACCATCATTTCCAATGGCCAAGAAATTGTGAAAGCAAGCAGGGGTGCGTGGAGGGGGGTGTGTATAACCAAGATGAAACTTTGACAGATTGGCACACACTTACGTGGGAAAGCATGACCCCGGCATTTTTTTGAATTTGTAGGTAAAAATACAGATATGAAAATACAACTTCTGCTAACAAAGAGACACATCTATTGTCTTTACCAATATTTACTAAGAATGGGCAAAAAGATCATACCTCAAAGAAAAGGCTTATACCTTCTTTCCCTACAGCTCTATCAACAGTGATAGTGGATGTTCTGCCCTGTCCTTAAAACAGGAATCTCCTAATGGATATAAATGGAAGCAGAAATGAGAAAGAAGAAACGCAGCAGAGGCACTTTTTCCAGAAATCTCTGGGGAAAAAATGACCGCACATGCTTCTCAGACTTTCTTTGACACAGTTACAAGTCTCTCTGACTCTGAGGAGCATCCACGCTGTCAGAAACTCATCTTGTGGGAACTGCCATGCTTTCAAGATTCACCTACCTCGAGCCCTGGCATGTGGCTCTTACTTCTGTATAAACAGACACACATTGTCTTCCAAGCAAATCCTTGCAAAAACACTTGCCTGCCTCCGTTACAAGACAGAAGAGATTTCCATTAAAGTAAGCAAACTTGTCTCTGGTGCACCTAACTCTTGCAGAGCTCCTAAGTTTCAGTTCACGTTTCAGGTTAATCTTTTCCCTTCCTAAAGAACAGAACATCCTTTTTCCTGCTCTCCCCGAGGGCTCAGTATTTGCAACATCAAACAGAACATACAAACCATCGCACCCCCTCCAAAAGCCTATTATACTGTCAACTGCCTTCCTAACTGCAACCAGGGGAGAAAGCTTATATACTGACTCCAGAGCTCTTTTACTGCTGGAAAGTGTCCATGATATCTTCAAGCTACTGCTGCATTTCATTTCTCTAAAGAACTCATAATAAGATGGGCAAAGTTCCAAGAAAGAAAAAAGAAACCCGACCAACTAACTGACCTAACCGTCAGTTCCCCACTCCGTTACTTTTAGCTGCTGGCAAAGGCCAAAGCCGCCAGACTCTCGTGCAATACTACCAGTGACCCTCCTTAATAAATCAGATATTAACATACAGTCACATGAATTAGCCTGGAAAGGGAGAGTGGGGCAAACGTCTGCTACTAAAGATAACGGGGTTATCTTGGCGGTGCTTTATATATCACAGAATCACAGAATCACAGAATCACTAGGTTGGAAAGGACCTTTAAGATCATCAAGTCCAACCATTAATCCAGAACCACCATGTCCCCTAAACCATGTCCTGAAGTGCCACATCCAAACGTTTTTTGAACACTTCCAGGGATGGCGATTCCACCACCTCCCTGGGCAGCCTGTTCCAATGCCTGACCACCCTCTCAGTGAAGAAATTTTTCCTAATATCCAATCTAAACCGCCCCTGGCGCAACTTGAGGCCATTTCCTCTCGTCCTATCACTGGTTACTTGGGAGAAGAGACCAACACCCTCATCGCCACAACCCCCTTTCAGGTAGTTGTAGAGAGCGATAAGGTCTCCCCTCAGCCTCCTCTTCTCCAGACTAAACAACCCCAGTTCCCTCAGCCGCTCCTCATAAGACTTGTGCTCCAGACCCCTCACCAGCTTCGTTGCCCTTCTCTGGACACGCTCCAGCACCTCAACATCCTTCTTGTAGTGAGGGGCCCAACACTGAACACAGGATTCAAGGTGCGGCCTCACCAGTGCCGAGTACAGGGGCACAATCACTTCCCTACTCCTGCTGGCCACACTATTCCTGATACAGGCCAGGACGCTGTTGGCCTTCTTGGCCACCTGGGCACACTGCCGGCTCATATTCAGCCGGCTGTCAACCAGCACCCCCAGGTCCCTTTCCGCCGGGCAGCTCTCCAGCCACTCCTCCCCAATATTCACCAAGCCTTGAAAGAAGTGAGAGGCTAGGAGGAAAGTCCTTGTGGAGGCCACGCTACAAGCTACTGGAATCCAACAGGAAGTCATTGTATATTTATTAACTTTGCAATGAGGCACCAAGCTGTTTTTTACCAAGAGGAAGGCCCGCGCGATGGCTGTGAACGGGCTGGGATCTGGGTCTCGGCTTCCACAGCTCAATAAATGAATGTTTGCAAAGCACAAGGCAAACCTCAGTGGGAAGCTGTTGTTGGAGAGTAACGTGCTATTACTCTATCTCAAAAAAACAAAAAAAAAGAAAAAAAAAGGGCAATAAGAGAACGCAATTCAAAAACCAGGGTGTCTGCACAGCTCTGCTGCATTTGAAAACAATGTTTTGATGTTGACAGGTTTTATCAGCTATTTACATGTTTTCTTTTCCTTCTGTTCGAAGGGTTCATATCCGTTTTGGCAGACTATCCCCTGGCCCCAAGCCTGGGATAACAGCAGAGGGGACTCCTCTTCGGCTGAGCAAATCTTCGGGGACGCATCCTCCAAGAGGCACCGACTTCCTTCCCCGTGGCCTGTGCAGACCCCCCCTCTCCTGCCACGGAGCGCAGCCGCTTTTCTCCCCGAGCCCTTCACGGAGGCAACCCCCGAATAAACCCGCGCGACCCACCCGGCAGCTCTCGCCCCGCGGGCTGGCGCAGAGCGGCACCAGACCAAACCTCCTGCCAGCCAGCCGGTACCACCCACAACCCTCAGCCCGCATTTTTCAGCTGTGACTGATGATAAACTGTAGCCGAGGGTGGCCACAGCTCTAACGGGTGATGTTTACAGCTCAAGTTCTATAAAGTTAGGAGGTTATGTCAAGCTGCAGCATCCAAGCGACTGTAAACGGAGCCCTGCACAGCGAGGAAATGGCTGGAGGTTGGTTACAGCCAGAAGTAATTGATCTGTCTGAAAATATGGCCCAGGAATCACAGGATTAATGCTCAAATTCCAGCTGTGTTGCATTGTTCCCTTCCCTCCAGCTCTCCAACAACAAAGACATGCCTCCTCCTCTGGAGACCAGAAAAGTTTTATTAAAATCTTCATACAACTGTTGCAGCGGAGGGCCTGTTAAAAGCATCATAGGAAAAAAATGCAGGATTCATAAAGAAACAATCCTACAATTTCCTCTCGATCTGGCATTGATTTCTAAGTGGCTACCTGCGCCAAGCAGCTTGGGCCAGCTCTCCTCCCCGGGCAGGCGCGGGGCAGGGGTGAGGAGCCCAGCCGGCCTGGCTGGATGCACGAGCGCGTGCACGCACGCACGTGCGCGCTCGGCCGCGCGCAGAGCGAGCGCTAGAAAAGCGAGAGGGGAAAAAACATAATAAAATGGGAACACTTCCAAAACTGCAGCTGTGCTGGCCCATTAAAAAGCTGAAACTCATTCTACTGTTCGACCTCATGCTTATCACCACATAACTATTCATCAAAGAGATTTCGGTGCAATTAATTAAATTATTCCCCTGCCTGTGCCACAGAGTCGTTATTCCAATATCAGCTTTCACTCGCGCTCTCTTAAGCTCGTGTCTGTATGCCAAGTGACATCTCTAGGGTTGTCCGGTCTCAATAAAGCTCTGCTCCTCACCACTCACAGAGGCTATCATTTCTCTTTTTTATTGCCATTTATTTTCCACTAGGATTTTGCTGCCAGTATATTGGCAGGACTTGCAGTATATGGATGTAATGAAATCTACCACAGACACTTAACATTGGGTCAGGCTTGAGCTCAGCTCATGTGAAGCTGTAATATGATAAACAAATGCTTCCAGGAGGAGGATTTTATCCACTCAAAACCAGAACATGGCCTCCTTTGGTGCCCAGACAAGAACTAGGAGGGAGTAATTTGAACATCCCTATGATAATTAGCTTTACAGCTAAAATGGGCTCAACATGAGAAACCTGAGTTACAACATAGGATCCTCTGAATCTGTCAGGACCAACTTCTTTTATAAAAAAAACCCCAAAACCCCAAAATGTCACAGTTTGCATCTTCCTCTCTCCTCTTTTTTTTTTTTAATTTTTTAACAGCAGTGTTAATATAATTGCACTGGTTCAGTATTCAGTACACACCAAAGCATGGGTGGTTCCTTGGGTACAACAGGGGTCCTGAGCTGACCTACCAACAACACAATGTAAAAGCCCTGATGTTAAATCTTCCTCAGCTCTTCTGGAAATTATGCAGGACCCGACGGCTCTGAATGTGGTCTGTCTGCATCTACTGCCATGATAATCCATGTGATGGCACCGAAGCATCGTATCTGCATATCTCCCGGTACAGGTCAGGACTGGTGCCAACAGGATTAGACTCTAAAAATGTGAATTACACAAGATATTGGTAGTCATGTCCTGGGCATCTCCAAGGGACTTGTGGTTGGAAATGAGAGACAAAAGAAATACAAAAGGAAAATAAAACGTATTTTTTAGGAGGGGAAGGGGAAAAAAAAAAAATCAAATCTTAGAACAGCTTATATCTGGCCCCAGTAAGTTTTCCACTGCCTGGAAGACTTTAAATCAGTAACGGAGCCTTTCTATCAGAAAGGCTTTATTTCAAATGCAAGTTAATGGATATAAATCTCTACAGGCGATGAAAACATCAGACTGAATGATCAAAGGGTTGTTTTTTTTCTTGGTAAAAAGTGTTTGTTTTCCTGTCTAAAATAAACTTCTCCCCAGAGAAATGGAATTTTGCTGTTCTTCCAGGGAAACAGAAAAGTCAGGTGTCTGCATCAGCAACTGTCCCGATGCCTTGTTGGCTTTCCATCTAATGAGTTGGTTACAATAATTTGCAGCATCTGCATAAAGGCAGCATAACAGTAAGTGCAGCAAGTTAATTAGGGGGAAACTAGCGCTATTCTGTAAAGCATACAGAAATTTCATTTGAATAGTGCCTATCTTTACTTCTGTTTGAAAAGTTTTATTTACATACACATTGAAATGTATACACCTTGCCTACTTGCCTTGAAAGAAAGCAAATAAAACCTTGCACATTCTCTACCTCATCCTACTACTATCCAACAGTCTAGATTATCTCCAAACATGCTGCCTTTCATTTTGCATTTTTCTTGCTGAAACAGAGACACCTCGGCATCATTCATTTGCAGTGTATCCATTTCAAAATGAATTTTACAGATGTTTCGTCCCTATGTCTCCCAGTGCCTCTACCCCAAAGTGCGTACGCGCTAAAGGCACAGCCAAGCACCAAAACAGTCCAAGCTGGGACCTACAAAAAAAATATATTTTAGTATCAGGGTTTGATGAGATAAATAGAGATACCAAGTATACAATCTCTCATTCACTTCGCTAAGACAGGGAAGGGGAAAGTCAATACCAAAACCAGAAACGGTTCATAAGAATGCTTCAAGAAAGCAGAGCCCTGAACGCACCGCTTCCAACGCGTCAGGTGCCAACATGTCGAGGAACCTCGAGCTGATCGCACAAACGGGCTCATCCCCAGGTGGTCAATTATAGCCAACGCACCATCTCAAATGGGTACCTGTGTGTGTCAGCACCCCGCTAACCCAAAGGAACTATCTCCTCGTATTTCTGGAGTTGCCAAGAATAGTGTAAAATAGATCAAATAGAATCAATTACAACAGAAGCTGCTTGGAAATATAGCTGCAAAAATTATAGTTAACGCGACAGTCTATCTGTCACCTATTCAAAGAAAAGAAATTTGACAAAGTAGAGTGGAAAAACCAATAAACTACCACAATGGTACCCAGTATGAATCCCCATCATTAAAGCTGATTAAAGCTCAGCAGGCTCAGTTAAATCACAGCATTCAGAAGAGCTGCAGACAAGCCTCAACAATAAGGGGAAGGTTGTCTAAAGATTTCTTCTCCTAATTAGGCATGGCCACAAAGGATGAATTTTCTAATGCACTCAGATGTACATTTATGTTTTCAAAGAGCGGGGATAAGTGTAGATGTACCATTATGGTACATAATGTACCATATTACCACTATGTACCATAGATAAGATGTACCATTTATTGTATGGAAGAAGGGACCGCTGCGTATACAGTCACACTGCCCTGTGTTGTGGTTCACCCTCCGATCCTCCAAGCCTTCCAACACAGTCAGCGGTCAAGTGCGATCAGTGAGACAAGGCATGGCTTGTTATTTCACGTTGTCCATCCTACCACATCAGGGAAGATAGGAGGGAAAGGGGACTGAAGGGACGTTGTCCCAGCGATGGCACGTGGCCAGGAAGAGGCCCGCAGTGGTGTTACTAACTCAGCTGAGAAGCCAGCCTAACAATGGATTTCATTAAAGGACTAATAGTTACTTAATACCTCACATTAAAAACTTAAGAAACAAAAAAACAAGGCTCGGAAGACAACAGGAATTTTGTTATTCCGTAAAACGAAATCTGGATTTGGCCCCCCAAGCACACACCAATACTTCCCAAATGAATGCAGTCTAGTCCTTGGAGCCTCATTACAACATTTCCATTCTTTTTCAAGAATGAGTAAATGCTTCTGGTCTAGTACTATGGCACATTACTCTGCAAACTGTGAACATCAGTAGAGTAGCCTGGTCTACCAGGACACCGAGTGAAAAATCCACCATGGATAGCATGGGTCAAGGTAGCAACACTGTGAAGCTTTCTGGCCCACACCCTATATCAAGAATTTAGCTGTAAAAATATATTAACTATCGTACTCAGAAAAAAGAATAGGATTCAAATTTCAAATGTCACAGTTATTAAAGGAAGTCTGAATGGCACTTTCCAAAAATTATAAAAGATATGCTTTATCTCATTTTCTTTTAATTTTTTGAAACATTTAATTCCTTTCCAAAAGCTATTACAACATTTTCTCATATCTTGAACTCTTCTAGTTTCATGCTTGTTATCTCCCCTAATTTGAATATGGCAAGTAGACCATATTTATTTAGCACATAACAATCCAGTGTAGGACTTAACCTGTGGCCTTCAATACCAAGCAACAAGCTTTCAAGTATTTTAATAAAAGAAGCAACTGTGTAACAAATATAACAGTAGATAATTCTTATCTTCTGCATAACAAGCTCATTCGAGAGCATGTAATTTAATATTTTTACATTTTATTTTACTTGCTAATAGGAAAAACATACAATTAATATCTCGTGTCAGCAAATCCAATTACCCGCTCCCACTGAACAATCTCCTTCACCCCTAGCGCACACCGGCTGGACAGTGCTTCATACCAAGTCCTCTGGGCACGAACCGGGCCGGGGCTGCGAGACGTGGAAGAACGACGCCTTCAGGAAGCATTCAAAAGCACCACAGGGCATTTCATGTTTTCACGCCCATTCAAACTTTCTGTAATTTCTTCTTGTTAGCACTAAGACCACCACGCTGACCCTAACTGAAACGCTGCACAAACATCAGCCTTCAAGAGCATCCACAAAACATATTGTCTGAAATAGTGATGGTGGTGAAATGTGCCAATGGTTTTTCATCCTTCCTTCAGTGCCGGCAGAGCACGGGCAGGACTGTCCAAGTCCCTTGGGGTAGACCTACAGGTAAAGTCCGCGGCTCAATCTGGGCTCTGCCCCAGGCTTCCCCAGGTGGCCCGGCTGCAGAACGGGCTCTGACCATCCAGGCTGGTGAGAAAGGCAAGTGAAGGCTATGCCTGTCACATCAACTCTTTGACAGCACTGCCCAGATTATGCAAGGCACAAAAGCTGTCGGCAGAGCTCTGACATAGCAGGTTATGCACCTTATCATGAAACGAAACATCAGTCTAACAGTCTAAGTAAAACACCAGGAGAGAAGATGTCCATCCCTGCATTGCACTTGGTATGAAAAGCCTGCAACACATTCAGTTGACAAACAATTCTGCCAAGTGCCTCTCCTATAAGTTGCTCATGTCAACAAAATTAATGTGACATTTACAACTATTTTGAGGATAAAATGAAGCTGCTTAAATTATTCTGCGGAAGCAGCGTGAGACAGAATTATTCAGTTGACAAAATCTAATTAGGTGTAAATTATTTCAGGTTATATGAATTATGAAACCTTTCACAGAGAACTCAAACTCAAGGCTCAATGTGATGTGGTGAATTAACATGCCGGGCATCTATTTTCCAGAGCTAGGTTTCAATCTGGGACAAAGCCACATAAGTAATTAATTTATTCTTTCCACCAGCTAGCCTGCGCTCAGGTAGGCAGAGGAAGGCATGTCATCTCGAATATACATTTTACCAAGATTGAAAGGCTTTTTTCTTCACAGAAGATGGGAAGAATTTGAGACCTGGTCAGTAGATACAAAAAGAAGCTCTTAAGTCTAAATCCTGAGACAGAGCTGAAGCTCCTGACGCCTGGTGATAGCAAGAAGGGAAATATTTTGACAGCAAGCTCTCCTTGAAGCCTGGTGTCCAGCTTCACCCCTCATCCAGAAAGTTTCTGAGTAGTGACACTGAGAAACATTCCAGCTCATGTTTAGCTTTAATAGTCACCCCGACTTTTAAGCACGTGCTTTTATGCTTTGCTCAGGCATGATTAGCATGTTCAGAAACCTGCCTAAGTACCGTAGCATTTATTTCTCCTGTTAGGTTTAATTTTTTCTGTTCGGATGCAAAAATGTCATCATTAATTTCTACAAAGCCAAGTAGGGCATCTTTGAAACTAAACAGTGCTTCTGAAAAGCAGAGTCCCGCGAAGTTTCAGGGGTGGCATGGTGCCGTGTGCGGCTGCTACGGAGGAGGGGGGAACGACGAGCAGCTGTGTAATTAGGCATTTTGGGGGGAGACCCAAGTGCTTCATGAGCCGAGAACCAGCTTTGCCCACTCGCTGCCAGTCTGTTGCAGTTGGAGAGTTCGGGCACTGTGGGAAAGAGGCAGGTTCAGTTCTCGCCGGAGGTCCAGAAATACACACCGGGGTTTGATGTGATCCTTGTTTTCCGTTTAAATGCACCCCAATTCAATACAGATTGGTAGATCTCACATGAGCTCAAACTACCTTTTCACACTTCTTGCCAACTCCATGAACACCACGTTGCAAGGGGACGCAGATTATTCACAGCCCCTCTGTAAGCAAAGAAAATTACTAGAAGCCAAACGTAACATTTGCTCAGAGAGTCCTAGAGAGGAGGCACACGAAAACCCCACAGGTGTAATTTTCTCTTTTTCTTTGGAAAAGTTCAGCTTTGCTCCTAAGCTCCAACTGAGGACTTTCTCAATGGTCTGCAGCTTAGTTAAAAACGGTACGCAAGGCTATCAGGTGCTCTTTTGTTCAATTTCTATATAGAATTCATTGCTTACACACTATTGACCACATTTCCTTGAAAAGACTGATGAACATTATAAATTTTAAATGCCACCTTTTCCTGCTACCTCAAACAGAAGAAATTAGCATGCGAATTGGAAAAAACCCACAGTTAAAAACAATACAAAACAAGAAACAAAAATTATCTCACTGGAAGTTTCAATGAGCAAAGAACAATTAAGCTTTTACTCACAGGTGATGCGAAACCTTCCCCAACCTCCCCTGCGTGCAGCACCCGGCTCCTCTTTGTGCTGCTGTTGGGAACTGAAGGAGGGACGTGCCAGCCGTGTCGCTTCCGCCCCGGCCGCTCTTGGAGGAACGCAGCAGAACACGGAGAACGTGTGTGTACATCAAATGTTTAGCAATTATTTGCACACACTGACTTCCTTCGTGAGCTCTTCACTTCTCTGGGAGATGTAGTAAATCCAGCTCGGTCTTTTGCTGCTCACGCTACCTCCAACTAACTGAGCGCACTGCGCCCTTCCAGGCAGCCCCGGAGGCACAAGCGTTTCATACCGAGGCATGGCATGGACCGCACGTCAGTAAATCAGTCTGGCTGAGTCCTCTGTGGTCCCAACATTACCCATTTTCTAGCTTAAGCCTTAACTACAAAGAGGTTAGAAGTACCAAGAATGGCCACAGATACGTTTGAACGTTTATGCAAGTGCCCAGCACTGCTACGTGTGTGCAGCTAAGCTGCATGTTCAAGAATAGAATAGAATAGAATAGAGAGAATATTTCATTTGGAAGGGACCTACAACAGTCATCTAGTTCAACTGCCATAGGCATTCTCCTCCTTCCTCTGCCTGTGTGTGTATATATATATTTTTTTTTTTTTTAATAATCAAGTCCTACTCCTACACCGAGGTGACAAGGAAGATAAAGTCAAAGCAAGATAAATCCACCACGCTATGTTTCTGTCTTTGTAAGAGCTGGTAGCAGTGAAAGAGATCTGAGGATAAATACACATCTGCTATGGTTCACTAACCGTCACTCTAGGGTGATTGATAACTGTATTTTTAAGTGGCTGCAGGTATCAGGCTCAGCTTTGAGCTCCATATCTCTCTCCTCATCCTCTTTTTAAGAACACGTCGCAATAGGCAGTGGCTGTCAGACTGATGGACCAGCCAGCTTCTCTCCAAGAAAGCCCGTGTTCATGCAAGGACTGGAGGCGCCGGCAGAAGAGGCAAACATCTCGAACCGATTTCCCTGCCGTAGCAAAAGCAGCATGGCCGATGAGGACAAGAGGTCTAAAAAGTAAAGGAAATTAAACCCAAAACAAAGCACAGAGCAGGAAAGGGCATTTGTAACTACAAAATGATTCCCTCGCTTTCGTCAACGTTCACTCCCAATTCTGTAAGAGTTAAGGGCCGCCAAGTAATAGGCACTGTGGAGTTTTCCCCTGGGTTGCAGCCAAGGCCACTAACCCTGCTATTAGAGGCCTGACAAGCTTTGTCAATGCAATCTACTGAATGCCGTGAGTGACAAGCGATCAATATTCTCCTCTCTCATGGGTCATCACAGGTGACAGAGGCCTAAGTAATAAAACAGCCCTGGCTGCCTCCTCTAACTTAAATGCTTCCCCAGCCACAATATTTCTCTTTTGTCTAAGCGCCTCTAGCTAAATTTCTCATAGATCGAACCATCTGATGGGGTAGAGGTTCTGAGGAATTGCAATGTGTCTGAATTGATGCTAGCCAGCGAAAGCTCAGTAGACTGGAGAAACAGGTTCAAATAAATCGAAAATGACTCGCTACAGAGTTGTAATCTGCCGGCATCGCCCTGCAGCGGCACGGCAAGACGGGGAAGGCACACGGACGCTGCGGCGGCACCAAGCCCCCTGCCCCCCGAAAATCGGGGGTTTCTGTCTTTGTGAAGACATTCTCTGTGTCGTTCCCTCCCCCCCCCCCCCTTTTTTTTTAGCCAACTGTTACAAGAATTCCTGGGTGCAACTATAAAAAACTGCATTACGGTGTTAATAGAAAAGAAAGTTGTGTTGCTCTGCTGTGGACTTGAAGGAAGTATCGATGGGACTGAAGTTCATGGGGGCTGTTGAAGCAGTCAGAAACACTGACCAGCCAGTTCTTGAGAGCATGAAAAAAACCCCACGCTCCTCCTTTCTAAACATAATGCACTGGAAACCAGTACATGGATTTTAAGGGAATCAGCTGCTCCGTTGCAACTGCCCACCCTTACCCCTGCCATGACGCAAGGCAGCCGCGGGTGGAAGCAGGGCAAGCCAGCCTGTATCTACTGCAGAATCAGCTCACCGCCAACAACCACGGAGAATCTCCTCTTTTTCTAAATCTACATACTAGATTACCATTAAATAACTTGCTCATACAGCTGTATGCTAAGTAAGAGCTTAGGCAGGCTTCAAAAAAAGCAGCAATTTACAGTTCAGTACCCAAATTTAAGGCAGATGAGGAAGAGACCAAAACAACATGTTTCAGTCCTTATGAAAATCCTGCCCCAATTCTTGCTGTCAATAACCATTATGGACACAAGCCATTGATGTCCATCTGGGATCTGAACGTTGTCCAGTTTTTTCAGCTGTTTAGAACCAGTTTTCATTGGGAATAATCTCTTTAACCAAACAGCTTTGCAAACACTGAGTTTCGCTACATTCCTGTGAGACGGGTAAGCAACACACATCAATTTATTCGTGAATAAACTGAGACGCAAAGGAGAGACAGAGGCACGAGTGGACACAAAACCCAACGGGTACGTAATTTCACACTTTAAACTTTGAACATCAAATATGTCCTAGAAGAGAGTCTCTTCTAGGGGATGACTGTCAGCTGTAAAATTCTGTTTAAACAGGTGGTAGGAGAATGATGTGCTGTTTGGAAATAATTGGTGCACTGTTTACACACTACTCTCAGTGATCTAAGCCAGGATAAAAATAGACTATAATGCTCAAGATCTGTATTTTTGCACATCTTCATCCTCTTTCATTACAAAAAGCAAACTAAACAGCTGATTCTACTTCAAATGTGTATTTATTCTGCCAGTTATTTATAATAATTACAAAAGTTTTCTAAATTAAAAAAAAAAGGAACCCAATACACTTATGTGAGCGTGGTTCCACAGGTAAGTCACCAAGAGCTGAAATGATATGTGATCAGATTTTTTTACGTATACATGCATGAGGCATTTGATTTAGAAATCCTTGACACAGATAAAAATAAGCCAGTATATATGATTATTTCAGAGTCCTTTAAAACTACCAAATATGTCATCTTCTGTCCAAGAGAAGCTGGGTCTTT
The DNA here is from genome assembly GCF_964289735.1 of Phaethon aethereus. Taxonomy (NCBI): domain Eukaryota; kingdom Metazoa; phylum Chordata; class Aves; order Phaethontiformes; family Phaethontidae; genus Phaethon; species Phaethon aethereus. The sequence goes on along the minus strand of NC_138595.1, from coordinate 10,616,509 downwards.
TCACGGCAAAGGCTAACACATGGAGACGGGAACTCTTTGGTAACGTCTTTCGGAATACGCAAACACAGATGAGGGAGCCCATTTCATGAAGGAAAACTGTCCTAACTCCTGGGACAAAATTGGATGTCTAATAAAGAAAAGGTCAATATTCTAATGTAGGATTTGGTTCTCCAACACACTTGACTGCTGGCCAACTAAACCAGCTGGACAAGCAATGGAGAACAGCATGTGGGAAGGATATATTTCAGACCAAAGTAATCTTTTTAGTCGCTAAATACAGCTGATTTTCTAAATGATTAGATAAAGGCTTGGCTGTTCCCGTATCAATGCTGAAGAAAGGCTGTAGGACCGGAGTTGTATTAAGACATGAACTAGCAGATAAACACACAACCAGCCTGGAGACAGCCCGTGGCATTCACACGGACAGTATGATTGAGTGGCTGCAGTGAAAGGAAAGTCAGATTAAGAACAAACCAACAAGGCCAAAACTTTTGGCAAGCACCAATGCCCGACCAAGACGTACCTGCGGAGCAGGGCAGTTGTAAGAGAAGGTTACCAGCAGGTTAGAGAAGGGAAGAGCCATGTTCTGGTGCACACCCACCCTCCTGCTCCTGTTGTTATTAAAATGCCCATTTTACACTGCACTGTACGAGATTGCCTAACTCCACACTGCACATTCTCTATTGTTCAGGAGTACGTCCCTCATCATACTGGAGTTTAGATGCAGATACAACACATAAAACTGGGGTGAGAGAGAAATAAAAAATGTGAAGCTTCTCTGCAGAAGTTTATTGCTTTTCTCTCCCAGACAGCCATCCAGCTTTCACCCCCGCCCCCAGCCTCAGAGGCTTTTGACTTTCTCAAGATATGACTCCAGATTCATTTAAAAATACAGAATGAAAGCAGTATGGCTACAATAATCTGATAGTATCACATACAGCTCTTAACAACCTAATTTATTGCTGATGATGTAGTCATTAATGTACTCTGGACATGTACTATACACTCCTCTTTAACGAAAAAGTAACCCGGGAAGCTCATCCAAGTCGCTTCAGAAAGTTGCGCCCCAAGAGACTTACATGTCATCCACCCTTAGATTTATCCAAGGCTGAAGGAGATATTTTAATACATATCTTCTTGTTATTCTTTTAAAAGATAGTTCCCTCAGTGCTGAGCCTTGAAAGTTTAGCAGATCTTATTCCCGAGAATGAACTAACCAAAAGCAATTCGTATAATGGTTGCTACACTATCGGTACAACTTGCTTGCCATATTCTGTTCTCATCCGCTTCCATCTCCAATGTTCGTATGAACAAAAATCTGGCAAAACTAGGTTGGGGAAAGCACAGGGAAAGAAACTATGGAAATAGAAGTCATCGGGACCAATTCATGTGGCATTCTGGGAAAAAAAGAGAAACAGCGGAGGCAGAAAGGCAGCACGTAACCTATCCCAGTTCCCAGCAAGGATGATCTATAATTGGCATAACACTGACTAACACTGGAAAGGAACTTTTTAAAAGCCGTCACGCTTCTCTCCTCGTGACCTCACCCATTTGCTGATGCCTCTGGCTATAGAAGTTCCCAGCACACACACCAGGTCTGCAGGCTCAGCGTGCAGCCGTGGCGGCTGGGATGATCCTATAGAAGGCTCAGGGCTTGGGAACTCATGAGCTACTGCCCCCCAAAACCACCAGAAACAACTGCTTGGAAAGCACAAGGCTTCCTGGGGCATGTGATGGAGGACACATTAAAAAAAAAAAAAAAAATTAAAGAGAAAAAAAAAAAGGCAAGGGAACTATAAACTAAATACCCCAGCAATGATGGTGGATTATGCCTCAGCGTGTAATGGGAAGGCCTGTTATTCTTTTGGAAAAAGACCGACTGCAAGGAAAAGCAAATGAACAACAGGTGAAATTAATAGATATGTGAGCCTGGAAAAGTGCCTAGTGGGAAGTGCTGTTTTCATGTATCACATCTTCTAAATCATCCCTCTCCTGTCCTAGATGCATGGTAGCAATACCTGTAGCAGAATCACAGCTCAAAACTTCCTGCAAAGGGAAGAGCAATACGGATTACCTGGATACGATACTCACTTCTGCATGCTAATTACAGTGCTAAAAGGCCAGAAGAAATATTTAAGATAAAGGAAGTTGATGCCTCTTCATTCCTGACTGGTAAGCTGCTTACTCATACTTACCATGCTTTATCAAGTGCGTATCATTTATGTCCAGGAAGATTAACTGTAGTGTAAGATTTGTCAGCATTTCCATTACTGTCCCGTTCTAAATGATTTAAGTACTCAAATCTAAAAATGCAACTCAAAGAGAGTTTTAACCTGCAGGATCGTAGGCTAGCAGCAACTTCTTTCCTTCGCTGAACATACTGCAAATCCTTATCATTAATTTAGTCTAGCAGTTCATTTCCTTCTTTTAAGATATCATTTGTAAGGGGAAAAAGACAAAGGTCAAGTTATTTTGAGTGTAGGAGCTCGGACATAATAACCTCACAGCCAGACTCTACATCTGTCTCGAGGCTAATTTTCCTTTGTTGAAACACTTTGGTGCGACTGTTATTGTGGGAGCTTCGGGCTGGAGGGCAGCTTACAGGAGGCATCACTCCTGCTTTAATTCTCTCTGCGTACACAAGAAGGACCATTAAATGTGCTGTGCTAGTCTTCACTTTAAATGTCTTTCAAGTCTGTGTTTACCTAAGATAGCATTATTTGAACATATATATTTGTGATCCAATTCACCTGAAGCACTGCTCAATCCTATAGGAATAGGACAAGGACGTCCCATATGGTGGCAAGGTAGAAAATCTCCTCCAATGCAAACCACCTACGACCTCTGCGATAATAAATTCTTCTGCAAATGACTGGGCAAAGTCCTGGAGACTGTGTGCAGTGAAGATAAACAGCCCTCTTTGTCCTCCGGGCCAGAAGTGGCCATTGTATAGAGCTTGCCCAAAGGATTAGCGCTGCCATTATTATTTGTGTTATATGAGCTATTTCAGGAGCTAATTGACCCCAGCACAAAAGCCGGGTGAGAAAGGCTTTTGTATCTAATAGAATGAGCAATACAGAAAAGGGTAAGGTTCTCTGAGCAATTGGGCCACAGTATACAGACACTGACTCAGTTTTAGCTGACAGCATCAAGCAGGGCAGTCTAATCTCCCCAGTTAGCACTAAATCAGCCTAGTATAAATGAGTCCACGACAGAACACGGAGAAATGGGACTTGCTAAAAGGATAACTGAGGATAACTGCCTTGTGAAGCATAAATATTGAAGATGTTCAGAATCCTTCATTCCTCGAGCTACGCATGCCTAGCAAGAGCCGTACAGGCAGAGCCGTTGGATAGTTAAATCTCTCTTCAGTTTCTGAGGGTACAGTGGTAAATGTCAGTATGTACATAAGGTATTCTAAAATTATACATATATATTCCCTCCCTCCCTCAAGTGCTTAATGGTGGGGGAAGGTACTGACACTGAGAAATTCTGACAGGACTTTCTTAACTATTAAAGGGTTTGATACAACAACAAAAAAATGTGAAGCCATTTTCTCTAGGATGACGGACATTTGAGAAGGAGAACGTACGAAGGCTCTAGTATAAGATCATCCAAAATTAAACTACTCATCTGGAAATACACTGGGGAAGAATGATATGTTTAAGGGGAAAAAGTGAAGCAGAACTTAGAACTGAACATATTCTGGTTTTGGGCATTTAGTCAGCACCCAGCAACGCCGGTTCTGTCTCAAAGTCAGAGCAAACCAGACATAAATGAGATATAGCGAAAAAACTAACTCAGGCTGACCTTACTGAAGCCACTGAAAAAGCTGCTGCACCACAGTTCATTACAAATTCTACACTAAATACGGTGCACAAAAGAACACAGCCCTGGAAATATGCAAACAGAAAAGAAATAATCATATTCATCATTTATTTATTGAACCTACATGGACGCCTCACTGCACTATCTGAGGCTATCGCAAGCGTAAAGGAATTAAACAGCACAAAATCCCAGGATTTTGAGAAAGGGAAAAGGAAAAGCAGCTGAATTTATAGGTGCTTCAAAAATGGAGTAATGAGGCAGAGAAAAGAGAAGGTCTCTGTGGACAGACTGAGTCTAAACCAGAGACAAAGAGTCAAGTCTGTCTCTCCTGAGCCAATACATTTTCCCTTTACATTATTATTCCCTTCACATGCTTCATCGGTTTTAGTGCCCATGTCTAGGAGGAGCTCCCCGCCCAGACATGTCCTCGACTTTCCACGAAGCAAAAGGCTTTTAAGACCTTTCCGTGAATCAGCGTAAGGCTACACGTGAATCACAGAATCACACAGAATCGTTACGGTTGGAAAAGATGCTTAAGATCATCAAGTTCAGCCATCAACCCAACACCCCCATGCCCACTAAACCATGTCCCGAAGTGCGATGTCCACACGTTTTTTGAACACCTCCAGAGATGGCGACTCCACCACCTCCCAGGGCAGCCTGTTCCAATGCCTGACCACTCTTTCAGGAAAGAAATTTTTCCCAATATCCAATCTAAACCTCCCCTGGCACAACTTGAGGCCATTTCCTCTCATCCTATTGATAGTTACTTGGGAGAAGAGACCAACACCCACCTTGCCACAACCCCCTTTCAGGTAGTTGTAGAGAGCGATGAGGGCTCCCCTCAGCCTCCTCTTCTCCAGACTGAACACCCCCAGTTCCCTCAGCCACTCCTCAGAAGACATGTGCTCCAGACCCCTCCCCAGCTCCACTGCCCTTCTCTGGACACGCTCCAGCACCTCAATGTCCTTCTTGTAGTGAGGGGCCCAAAACCGAACACAATATGCATGTAAAGGATGTGGCAGCCCCAACACCTCCCACAACATGATGCACGTCCCTGCAATATGCTTCCCGCTTTATTCTGAAAGACCTTGAGTCCACGATACCTTACGACGGGGTGTTTCAGCCATTCTCACTGGGGAGACACAGCCATCTCAAAGGCATGCATCCGTAATCCAGAGCCAGCAAATGGACGTTCTGCTTACACCCAACACTAGCACACACACTAGAGGTCCTACGCTTCTGAGCGTGACCTCATGCCCCAGCAAAACTGGGGAGTGCTTTGAACACAACCTCACCACCTTCCCCACATCTATGGCTTGGCGTGAAGCCCACAGCAACCATCGCACCAACACCCCCCCAAATGCTGTTTTTACTGAAGCCGGTTTGCGCTTATAATTATTTTTAACCATCTTGTAAAAGATGGTTGGTTCTGAGTGGAGGTGATCTAAAGGACGATAACGCGGGTGGTGTGCAGGCCTACCTTAGGACACCCGAGCTAGGCTGACCTTAACGCCCTCAGTTCCCCAGGGCAAAGGGTACTGGCAGATGGAAGGGTTAAAGGCGGTTATTGTTCCTGGGTCCCTTCAAACAATGCAAACCTACTTAGCGGAGGTAATTTTTTAAGCACACTTATTTCCATGAAGCAAATCCAGTGTGTAATTCCAGGATTAGTCCGGAAACTAAGAAGCTTTCTGCTTTCAGCAAAGTTAGTTTCCATTTCAAAGTTTAGTTAAACCAAGTGAAGTTAATCAAAACACGTAATTTTGCAATTTCACATAGGGGTACGCTTATTATAAGCAAACAGATCAACAAAATAAAATGCATACAATTGTCATGCTGAGAGATGAGTCTTTCTAATTTCCTTTTTACTCAAATGGATGAGAAAAAGGAAGGGGAAAGGGGGAGTTAGTACTGAAAGGCGCACTCCTCTCTAAGCTCACCAGTGACGCTGCAGGAGAGATTTTACAGGCTCGCGACGCCCAGGCCATGGGATTCGTAAACATCTATGTAGATCTACAAAGATCTATATCTAAGGCCTCTATTAAATGGTAATGCCAACATCAGAGGCGGCTCCTACAGAGCGCTGACATGGGAATGTACCTCAAACATCCAGAATGGATATAGGGAAAGAATGGAAATTGGGTTTCTCTGAAACTGGATATGCACCAAGAAATACCACAGTTCTTTAAAGCAAAAACGTCTCAGATTCGCTGTTAAAGTTAGCACGTTCATAAAAATTAAGGTTCTGCTTTTTTTGTGTACCCTTGTATAATCAAAACTGCAACTTTTAAAAGAATAACACAGACATGAGCACATGTCTTCTGTTACATTAAACTTTTCACAATCCTAGCAGAAAGCACTGGGATACCATGGGGTGGGGGGGGAGTATTGATGTGTTTTTCTACACACCCATAACAGCTGAATCACTAGTCGCAACCCTATTTTAAACAAAGAAATAAATAACCCTCAAGACACCCAACTGAAGTTTCATCTATAAACTAAACTACAAACCCCTTTCCTGCACAGTATCTGGTTGATCGGTCAGAGTGACGCGAGACAGTAGGAACGCGTAAACCCCGGGATTTCTCAAGCGCACCCCTCCGACACGCCTCCTCCAGCCTCCCGTACGAACCGGGTCTGCCGCTTTTCAGAGCCACCCCAGGGTGCCGGGGACAGGAGCACATCTGCGGGAGGTCCAAGAAAGGCAGGACTGGGGGCTACTGGCTCCTTGCTCAAGACACCACATTTTATAAAATGTTACCATGGCATATGTAACGGATAGTATGGCAATACAACTATTACAGATGGGATTTTCACTAGGATGGAAGTTTTTTGCAGTTATACTTCTGAACTGCTCACATGCTTTTAAACATCCCATTGTAAACAGGGATAAAATAATCAGGGAAGAAAGTGAAGCCATTAAAAATAAAATTGATGGAAGAAAATAAGCATCTACTCCTGCATCATTTATTGATGCTCTACACATTACTTCTGCGGTGGAATTCACAGTCTAGAGAACAAAGCAGCTTTGAATTCAAAACTCGCTCAGAAAACTTACTGACCCAAAACTCCCCAAAGGAGCAGATCTGTTAGTGAAAGGAGCCAACTGCTACTGCTCCCCTCGCCCTAACCGAGGAGCTCGGCCGTGCTCCACCGCTGATATTAATGTTCCTTTGCTTGAAAGGTCTCCCTGGAAGCTGCAAAGGACTTTGCTCATTTTAGGTCACAAACATTACAAGAAATTTTGGGAAAGGCCTTTTTAGTCATTGTTATGGTCTGCAGGCTACCCCACTGTAAAGCACTCTATGCTGAATTTTTCTCTGCATTAGGGTGACCAGTTTCTGAGAAGCTCAAGACTGTAATGGTAGGTTACACAAGGTTACCTAAGGATTTTCCAACCTCCTTCCAGCTGTCTTAAGTCTGCAGGATAAAGTTCCCTTGGCCCAAAGCAAGGCTAGTTCCTACAAAACTTTTGATCAGGGTCCGTACAATGCGCAGCTTCGCTGCGTTACTGACTGCTCACTGCATGCCTCTCAAATCAAAGGTATAAATGCACACTACACGGAATGGCTTACATTAGTGCCATTAATTCCTGCTTTCAGCATAATCCTTCATCTGGGAGTTATTCCAAAACATAGGAGTTAATGACACTAATATAAACCATCCCAATGTAGCATGTGTTTCTTTAGCTTTTATTCCCATGACTAAATGTCTTTTTAATGCACTTTTATTTACCATGATGGAAAGAGTTTTTCCTGCTTTACTCTATCAGAACTCTGGGTCTGTCACATTAACCCTTTTCTGGGCAAAGCTCTATAGACGTATTTCCCATTACGACTCCAAAATTAAAACCTTATGCTGACATTCCAGCAATGAACTACAGCCCTTTCAAGTGCTGAAAGACCTTATGGAAACCCTGCAAGGGTGGGATGTTAGTTGCCTGAGCAGGTTAAGGAATCTCCCGGTGACGCGGCACACAGCGCTCAGCCAGGCTGGGAAATGAAAGCCTGGGACTTAACCGCTTTGGGAGTCGAGGAGCAAAACGGAGCTGCAGAGAGGCTCTGTCCTTCTGGTGCAGAACGGCTTTTGGTTTTATTCCCCGAAGACACTTTTAACCAACTGATGAGGGGTAGGGATTGAAGTGCCTTCAGATTTTCTCAGAGGTGTGAAATATGGGCAGAGGGGGGAAGTGGAGAGGAATGGAGAAAAAATACTGCTATTCCCCAAAGAAGGCATGGAGAAATTCCTGATGAAAAAACTCTTTCATTGGAGGAAGCGGTCAAGGAGGAAAAAAAGCCCATAAAAGGCGTAATGAAAAGAAAGCAAAATATATGTTGGTTTGTCTCCATTCTGCTTTCCCCACATCCCCAATCCCCCAAAGTAGAGCCAATCTTGTATTGGGCCTTTTAAGCATGTTGTAGCTTTAATCTGCTCTCCTCTCCCTCCCAGTCTATAATTCCCTTACAGCCTGGCATTTACAGAATTAAATACCTGCCTCCACAGTAAAGAAGATTAACCGCCCATAGGCAACCCTTGACTCTGTGCTTCAGCCAAAACCTGCGCTTCTCTCCTGACCTACCCAGAGAAGACGACAGTTTGAGCTCCTCTGCCTTAGAAAGAGAGACTTCCAACACGTGCGGTTCATGCCCTTGTGAGTTCATTGATGCCAACGGGCAGTGGGTCTTTGGCACGTGTGTGTACCTGCACACCTCAGTTGGCTGAATCAACGGTTTAATTCACCATGTACTGACTTTTCTCTTGCATGTAGAAGATAAAGCAAGCCCTGAAGAAAGGCAGCTCTGGACACAGGTACAAGGACTTGAATTGCCAGCTGCTTGGTATGTCTGCGCAGTTAGGTATTGGACTAAGGGCTACCTACGCTTTTGCATTTTTGAGAGTTCCTAAACAAGTAGGTAGAGTTAATTAGCCAGTGACATGCTCCAAATATTTTGGTCCTCAAAATTTCCCTTTCCTTTTTTCAAAATCTTCCCACTAACTTTTTTTTAACCCCGTTGCATCCTCAAAATCTTAGAACTTTCTTCACTGCTACTGAGCGTAGGGCAGCTGAGGAAGAGCAGGTATGAGAGGAAGGATTGGAAAGAAGGATGAAAAGTAAACCAAAAGCAATTTGCCCTGAACACTATAGTAAGAAAACAAGTTTAAACATTCTTAAATTTTCAGTTCTCCCTCCCAGTTTACCTAATGCCACTCAATAAGCAATCGGCAATCTCTTCATAAAGCCTTTTAAGGGAAATACATAGAGCTATCATTGAACCATGCTTGGTGTTTTTCTAAAACGCATCCATGAAGGAAATACCTTCATGCAGTGACACTGCACTTCATTAACCTAGCAATTCAGCGGACAGCATTTCTACCCAGTTATAGAGTATATAAATACACGGCATATGAGCAGCATAAACATGGGAGAGTTGCCAAGATAAAATTCTGTTTCATAAATCTGAGACTATATCTGAGTTTTTCAAAGAGACATAAATAATACAGGGGACCAGCTGCCCCCAGAAGTCAACAGACTTGGGCCTAATAGATGGATTTCAATAAATTTAGGCTAAATCCTTACTGCAGAAGATGTCTATTGATACCTTCTGCTAAGACTTCAAAAAAGGACAAAAGCGTTCTGAGGCTCTCCGTTTTTATTATTGGAGAGATCTATTTCAAAAATTTCTCTATTAAGTAAATTCCTGCATCCGATTAGTTTCTTACAGTAAAGATCATTTACCCTTTGGGTTTAGATTTGGAGCATAAGAGGCTGAGCCTGAGATTTTTGTGGGGAACAGGGAGATTAAGAAGAAGTAAGTTTTTAATTTAAATAAAAAATGTTTTGAATATTAACTGGTTGATCTGAAGGTTCAATGATGAGTGCCGTAGGCAAAGAGCTTGTTCTTTGGCACGGACGCCCCTTCGGGAAGGGGGAACTCAGAGGGAGGGCAAGAATGCAAACCTCTAAACATCACAGATCTGTCATCACAACCGCCAGAAAATCAGTTATCATCAGTACGATTTTAATTTTGGCAGCAAGATAATAAAGCCACAGTAAGGGTGAACGTAGTGAATTCTGACAGAAAATGAAAGGGAGAAAGAATAAGATGTGAAAGTAAATCTAGTTGTTCTAGTAAACCATGCTTAGCTACAGAAGTTAATAATAAAAACATGCATTTCTACTTAAGCGGTTTTCTCTTACCCATCATAAGTTATAATGGAACCTACTCAAAAGAAACAGACTTTGCGAACAACATCACGTTATGAACATTCACATGCATTTAGCTTCAACAAAGCCCCCTCAATTTATACCGGGCTCTGGAGCTTCAAGGCCTATTCTTTATTCAAGGTAAGGCTGGCAGAGGTGAAAGGCAGCGATGCTTCAGCTATGGTGCCTGGTCTTCGTTGGCAACTCTTTGTACGAGGCAAAAGCAGGAGTGGAAAGAGCCATAATGAAAACCAGCTTTGAATGATTCCACCACAAGATATTATCTCCCTTACAACCCTTGCCTCATTAGATCCTTGGACCACTGCAGCTCAAACAACAGAACTACTTGAGTTATGCATCCAGGCACTCTGCTGGTGTGCCTTAGGATGAGCAAAAAGAGAAAACCAGCCAGTTACCAGAGCTGCCAGCACGGAAGACAGAAGACAGCCTGCAAGTAGCCAGTTCTGGGAGATTTTTTGGGTGGGTTTTGAGACCATGAAAGTAGGATGAAGGCCTTAAACCCACCATGAACTGGTGGGTTTTTTAACCTTGGGCAGCGTAGCAATGCTTGTGACACTGAGGTTCCAGGGAGGCAGGCAGAGAACTCCCTTTTGCTGGTGTCTACAAAGTGAATTTCTGACTCCTTATGACCTCAGTTCTTCCAGCTCTCTCTGCTACCGCAGTCTGAGAATTTGCAGTGCTTCCTTTCCAAGAACTATTTGGGAGAGACGTAAATGGTGACATTCTTAGGAAGGAGATGCAACCTGGAAGCAAAGGTCTCATTAACGTCTAGTGGAGATACGTGCTCACAAGCCCCTATGGGACACTGGAAACCCCCATCTTAAAATCCACCAAGAATCTCATGAGGTTGTAGGGTGAATTCTTCTTCTTGGACTCCTGAGAGCACAGCTGTGGACTTTTCAGAAAGAAAAACTTTTGGAAGAATAAATAAAAAGGCTCAATGCAAGATCATGCAAGCACTCTTGGTTTTTTTAGGGGCCAACACATTAGAATCAAGCATGTATATGCCTGCTAACAACCCGGAATTGTCTGCAAGAGGAGAGAAAGCAACTGCTAGCTTGCTACAAAACCATGTGCTATGGATAAGAAATATTCTTTAGGTTTTACCCACAACTGAATATCTTCTCTGGAGGGTGCACTTTCAGCAACAACTTCCAGCTTTTACACTGCTGTTTATGTGAGTACCCAAGTGCTACACCAGGTAAGTATGGATCCCTAAAGCAGCCAGAAAATGGAGATTTCTATGTCTGCTACTACTTCAAATAATATATCCAGCCCTTGATCAAGCAGTACAGACCCACGTTTGAAGAACTAGAAATCTTGGATCTATTATCTTCTCAGATACAACTCCACCCAGGGAACTGTTACCTGGATAGCTGTGTGTCTTTAAATCCCTCTCATTACCTGTCCCCTCTCTTCAGATCTTCTTCGAAGTCACACTTGACTTGGAAGCGGAGTACAGTAGACTTGTATGACACAGTATGTAAATTGATCCCTTTTTTGGTTTGTTTTGTTTCTGTTGTTTCTTTGTGGTAGCACTCACAATATGATACCTCATTTCCAGACATTCAAGGAAGCACAGCCTATGCTTCTAAGGACCTTATAATCAAAAGACAGACAGGTGGCTAGGTAAAGAAGAAAAAAAAAGTTAGGAAAGAAAAACAACAGTGGTAGAAAGGAAAGTGGTTGTCGTCTTCTCCTGATTGTCACTTACACCACTTTATAGACAAGATAAAAAGCAGACAATGAAAAGTCCTACTATTCATTTTCGTTGGTACGAGATCACAAGAAACCTGGGTTTTTGGGGTTTTTTCTAAAGAGGCATACCAGTAGCCTTTGTGGGAGGGGGAAAAAAAAAAAAAAAGGAAGGAGTTGGAATTGCTTTAGGCTTCCCAAGGATTTCCTGCAGGACATGGGGTTCGAAAATAACAGAGATGACAACATGTGCTTTTTAAAATATACCTTCATGGATGTTGATATTTTACATACCACACACATATTCTAAAAATAGATGACTAAAAAAACTAAACTTAAAAAAAATAAAGAAAAAAAACACCAACAAAAATTCTTGCAGTCTTCTCTCTAGCAAAGAGTAAGTGCACAGTCTATCTTTCTTAAGTGCAATATACTCCACTATCAATTTGTGCACTGGACCATTTTTCCTGAAAGCAATATCCCCAAACATAACAGAGTGTTTATTTAGCTCTACAATCGCATTACGAGTGTTTCAGAGTTTAAAACAAAATGAAGACAAATCAGGAGACCTTGGTAAAAGAGGAAGCAAGTGTCTTACATCAGCTCCAGGAAGGCTACGTGAGACAGCAGGGAGCACAAGGGACCAGGTTTTGTATCCGAAGAGGCAAGATGTGCGAAAGGACAAAAGAAAGGGCCGACCCAAGGTGTGCCGGCACAGACCGAGGCATCTACTCCTACGAAAACACGTGGACTTCTTGTTCTCCATATGGTAACTCTGCTTCTCCAGGAACTCTACCTGTCTGCAGACGAGAGCCCCTGCTGTTTACATCGGACGCGGGAGGGAAGTGGAGCTGCCTCTTTTGTCTCGGGAGCACAGCGGCCGGTTTGCTGCGGATGGGGGGAACGGCCATGTAACTCACACAGGCGTTTGCTTGATCAAAGCTTCACTCGCCAAGGGGAGATCTCCATTTTACACGTGGGAAAAATGAATACTCATAAAGCAAATTAGAATCAGGTTTAGAGTTTACAGCTAACCCTCTAGATCTTGTTGTTTTATGGATAAATTCTGCAGCCATCCAGTGCTTTAGTTTGATTGTCGACGGAGCTACAAATCTCATAGCTTGAATTGCCACCACTGGTTAGCACAATTTACACTTTCTTTGCAAAGTCAGTTTAAATGCAATGAACAATTCTTCTAAATGAAATAAGAACAGCAGAGGTGACTGCTTTCTTACACTACCAAAACCAAGCACCACCCAAGAATTCTGCAACAGAAATTACTAATAATGCTAATAATAATCCAGAACTTCCATGCATAAACTGTCTAAAACCGAAAGCATACCGAAACTGTTAAGTTCTAGCAAGTTTACTGTTTTTGCATTGCTAGAAAATTTCATTTGTTAAATAGATTTATGCTAAATTCCACTTTTAATTTATGTATGACCTAACATCCCTTATTGGGTTTTAAGAATAGCTTCTTCTAATTATGGCTACTATCTTAAGCTCTCTTGACATACACAAAAGAACTCTTTTATGAAGTTTGCTTATAGGTCTTTACAGGTTTAAATCCATTAATATTGCAAGGATTATGTTCACCTGGAGGGCAGGTTTGCTTCTCCACAAAGGAAGCCTGCAAGTAATTAAAGAATACCTACTTCACTCTTGCCCAGCATAGCTGCACCAGGCATCAGATACACGGTGTTAGTACACGACAGTCATTGATAGAGCTATTGAAAAATAGCATTTGGCATAGGAAACTGCAGTCCTACAATGCAATTAGACTTATTAATGATATTACCTACAAGGATGCCAACTGTGATGATGCTCTCTGTCATACGAGCACCCTTGTCCTCAAATGATACGCATCCTTTTACAAATGCAAATACAGCTCCATGACAACATGGAAAGCTACTTTCTAGGCTTTGAGTCTACATTTCTATTTATCAACAGCAACGTATCAACATATGTACTTGAAGCAGAAGCACTCTCCTTTGCTAACTCCCCTGTTTTAACCCGGCTATTCCCTTCTCACTGCTGGGCCGCTGTGGCTGGATCCTTTCAAATAGATCACAACACCCAGGAAACATCTTGCACCTCAGCTCAGAACGTTAGGCATCGCTTTGGAAGAGCACATACTTCTCCTTATCCTACCCACAAGCACACCAAGAGGTGTCCTCCTGTTATCCCAACCCTCATCTGCTGGGATTTTCAACTATTTGACCCATCTCGTCAGAGAAAGACCATTTCTACTCCGAGAGGAACCACCAGTACTGCTTCATATCCTTCCTGCACCAGATCGTACATCCCCCATATCTCTTGAAAGTATTAGTTGCCCAAAGCGAGGCTCGCGTCTCTGTTGGTCTCTTGAAAACGTATCAAGCGATCTAAACGACTGAGCTCGCTTGGCACCGGGTACCAGCTCTCCAGAGCACCGCCGGTGCCTGCACGCTTGTCTCCGGCCAGCTGGCACGCTGCTCCGAGCGCGCCTTCCCCAAAACACACGCATGCTAGCAGCAAAACAAAGGCAGTCGCTGGAAGAAGAGGCACACAAATGAGCTTCACGGTGTGTGCACATGCAGTGCTTGCCTTCAGCGAAGCGGCTTCCAGCCAAGCTGCCCGCCGGGCAGGGGAGCGCAGGGAGCGGAGCAGGCACCGGCAGGGCAGCAGGCAGCCCAACCGCAATGGCAGGAGCGGTTGTACGACTGCAGCGACTGTGCCAGCGATTTCTGTCCACACTGACACCGTGCAAGTGAGCACTAGCAAGTCTTGCTTGAAGCATACCCAATCCAAATGGCAGCATGAAAGTCTGGAAGGCTATCTGGGCATTTTTATATAGAGACATTAGGCGTGATGAAAGCGTGGTGGAAGGACAACTCAGGAGAAAACATGCCAGATTTTGCAAGTGTGGACATGGCCTTAAACTTGTGTTGGCCAGGAAAAAAACCAAACTGTCACCTTTCTAATAAGCCCTGCTCAAAGCACATCCTTTTGTGAAATGAGCTGGCCAGACATTTATCCCAGCCAGGGCAGAGATGACTTTATTTTTGATGGAAGTTGGCAGGAAGGGAGCCAAGCAGGCTGAGCTGCTACGTGTTTGTAATGAAAGAAGAGAAACCAAGTGTCCGTCTTACACCATCCTCCATAGCTCAACAGACGGGGAACATCACATCGTCCATTTGTAAGTCAGGACACACACACGCTTTTCCATGCTACAGCTCAAGGCCCATAGATCATTTTTAGTTGAAAATTGTTTCCTGAAAGACCTCAAAACTTTGGAGCAATTAAAATTCACTCTATTTCCTTCACCTGTTCTGTTGTATTGTCCAGAAAAATCCGTGCACAGTTTATTCAGTGTGGCTTATATGTCTTAAACACGGAAAGGAGCTGTACAAACAAATCCTTCTAAGGAAATCTATGGGGTTTAAAACACTGGACTACATTAAACTCTGGAAGAGAACAGCGAGATCTGTAAACTCTTACACTTAGCAAGTAATTATGACTGAGCAAATGAAAAATGCTCCAAGAGCTCGGTACTTCCAGCAGCCAGGCCTCCTTTTTGGCATGAATTCCCCCCTTTTTCAGCCCCTCTATGTGAATACTGCACTTGGAGGATTTGAGGGACTGGAATGGGTTACAGACGAGGCGGGGGATGCTGCTGGCAGATCAGACAACCCCTCCATAAGAGAAGTCCACGATGGAGATGCTGCTACGCCACGACACTGGCGGCCACACCGCTCGACCCACCCCCCTCCCCACCGCGTGCCTATCAGTCTGCTCCCCCCTCCGCCGTGGTTCCGTGGATTGACTGATTATATTTATCACACTTGTAGTTCACAGGGCAATGGTTTAAATTTCATTCAATACACTCCATCTGGGAGCGCTTTTAAAACACACCCACAAGCACATTTCTCCCTCTCACCCCGCACCCCCGCAGCGATCAGCCATCTGTACTCTGGAAACAAATCCTGAAAAATTATTCTAAATTAAAAACTCATTTTAAAAGAAAAGTAGTATTAAACTGTTTTATAAACATAATAAACCACAGTAAGCCTTGGTTGCAATAAATATCCAACTCTTGCCTACAGCTATTAGAATCCACAAGCGTATTTTTAAGTTTGCTAGCAAACAGTATATTTATTCTGACCATGATTTGTCTTCTGTGGTTTAATGCTCTCTCATGTTTCTTTCATATGTTTACAGAGGTGGGGGGAGAGAAAAGAGAGAAAGCAGGCTGTCCTGAAATATGTTACAGATTCCTGTAAGCCATAATGGTTCTCTGAAGGACTGCCACTTCTTCACAACAGGCTCTGGCTCGGCCTCAGGACAACAATATCAACTCGACACGGACTGTTCTCCTCCCCTGCTTCATTTACAATTGATTAAATTTGGTCAAATTAGTCACGGAAAAGCATTAAAAGGAGAAGAAAAGCAAGTTGTAGTGCATAATGCAGGTTGTGAAGAGGCACCACGATGGGAATTCGCTGCCTCTGGCAGAGGTGCCTATCGACCCAAAAAAAAAAAAAAAAAGGTATTCCTGGGAGGTTCTGGAGGGGAAAGGATGGAGGAAGGTGAGAGAGGAGAAAGGAGAGGCAGATCAGGGGCAAACGGTGACTGAAGAGAGAGGTAGCCACGGTAAGAAAATCAGCATTAAGCAGTACGGTCGCATTCGGGGCAGAGGTGGTTTAGCCGAGGGGCACTGAGACAACACCCGTGTGCTGCTCCATGGCTGCAAAGAAACCAGGACGCTAATTCATTTCTTTTGTATGGGAAAGAACATCCAGTTTTAACATCCCAAAGCACTTACAATGCAGTAGATGTCAGACGACTGTTCGGGGAAAGAATATCGCTCACCCCAGGTCGTGACGCTAACTCAGCAGAAAGAGGCATCTTGCAGGGACGGGTGCCGGCAGTGCCTTGGCCCAGTGATGTGTGGGCAAGGGTCAGCACTGGAGCTACGCCAGCACGCTGCCTCCACGGGAGCCTCAGCGGCGGGACAGAAACCAACAGGATGTGAATCTGTCCTACGCAGCGCGTCCACGGGCACAGACAGGAGGGGAGACGCCTGCATTCCGCCCGCAGCCACCCATACAGTCATTTCCATTACGGTTCCGTAGATTTAGGTCAAAAAACTCTGCATATGGGCATGCAATGATTTCAGAAAAGAAGTACAGTTGATTCTTATCAGATGTTTTAGGCTACGGTTTTATAAACAGATGGAACCTGCTTCAGCTAAAGCCCCTAAGAAGTCCTGTTGACTTCAGAAGTTACACGTAGATGTATTGCTTTCACAAGACCGCATATGGAAAACTTGTGCTATACCACCCACTTACCTTGTGCTTTGTGCCTCGTGAAATCATCAGATCTTTATGTTATTTAATTATTACTTGTTATCTTACCTAGATGTGATCTGACCAAAACAAAGTTGGCCCACTCAAGGGTATCCGAAAAGGAGGACAACTTCCGTGCAAGAAAACCACCAGGGTTTTTTTGATTATGTACTTTGAAAGTTTCTCCATGCGCATTAAAAAGAAAATCAATGCAATAAGGTTAACTAAAACGCTATTCCCTCCCATTTTCAAGACCATTATATCTCATGATGTTCAAGTAACTAATACAAGTTGGGTTTTTACTGACTGGTGTTTATAATGCTACCAAGTGATACCCAAAAAAGAGGAAAAGGGGAGTGAAGGAAAGCAAAGGTGTCATAAGAAAAGCCTGCACTAAAGAATTTACAAGCAAGAAGAACAAACATCCTCTTTGGGAATTACTCTAGGCAACACAGCAAAGAATTATAGCACATAAACTAAGGTTACATAAACAGTCTAATAAAATCCCGGGACTGATTTATGGAGGAGAGACATCTTGTAGTGTACTTCCATGGATAGCAGTTTCTGCTCAGATTCTGCTCAGAGGAGCAACCATGTTGTAATTAGTAAAAACCAACTGAGCATCCTATTTAAGAGGGGACAAACATATAAATAAAAACCCCAAAACAATGAAATCAGTCAAACTCTTCTTCCTATAGGCAGGTACATAAAGTAAGGGCTGGAAAATTTTGATCTTCCCTGAAAAATAACCTCTGTAAATGAGCGCAGACACCGATTTACCTAATTTTTAATGCAAAATTTTGGTTCCCTGCAAGTAGTGACCTCTGAAACAAAAACACAGGGCAGAATTACACCCAGCGATGCCTGACGTGCCATAGATCAGCGCGCCATACAGGATGCAGCGCAACTTTTCCCAGCCACAGGGTTGATCCCTGCTTTCCATCCAACGTTTTATTCAAGTTTGTGACAAAACTGACCTTGGTAGAAAGGTCAGAAGACAACAGCTCAGCGTATAAAGCCAAGAGGAGAACAACATCAGGCCCCTGCCTAACAGCCAGGCAGCCCAGCCTTCCAAGCCCGACGTGCCACCCCTTCATGTTGCTCTGCTCAGCAGCCACTTCAGCTAAGTACCTTATTGACACGTATTACCCTTCCCCTCATCCTGCCCAGCCCAGTCAGCAGGACGGATGCAGAAGTGAGTCCTTTGTGCAATCTGTCCTACAATGATGGTCAACAGCATCTCAGAGACACGCAATGGTAACGTACACAGAGAGTCCCTGCCGGTTTGCGTGACGACATTCACGTCATCGCACGCAATCATGGCCCTTTCACAGCAAATCTGTTTTAAATATAAGCCTTATTTGTGCAGATAAAATACAACCTATGACACAGCCTCTTGTCATAGCTCATTTAGTTTCTCGTCGTTAGTTTTCTCCCTTCCGTGATTTAGAAAGGCTATGAAACTGGTGGTGATGCTTGTTGTCGTCATTGCTTTTTAATTATTCTCTGACTGAAGCACCGCGATGGGGCTCTAATACACAAAGTGAGATGGGATTGACAAAATAAAGGTGGCTCAAGGACATGGACAGGTTCCTCTTCTCCACTGTGGATTAAAGAAACCAGTACTGGAGGAACTGGGTTCCCAAGCGGGCTTCCTGGAGAAGTCACGGCTGCTGATACAGGAGCAGAAGGAAAAACCCAGTTGAATTTGGGCAGAAGCGTGACCAGCCCGTCACTTGGGCTCGCCAAGGCTTTGCAGGACCCGCGTGCCACCGCCAGCTCTGTCCCCAGGTCAATGGCCTTTTATAAGCTTTCCTGAAGCCTCATGGAGAATAGGGCCGGGAAATCAGTGAAGTTCGATTAAAACAGATTCTCCCAGAGAAACTTCCAGAAGGAGAGGGCTCGAAACAGAACTAAAGAGTGCCATCTGCTGCAAAAAGCGGAGAAACCTCAAACCCTTGCGAGAGAGACGCCAGGGCAGCAGCGAGCGCTGGATGTGACACGGAGCTGCGGGCGGGCGTAAAGCTCGCAGGGCTGCCGGCGGAGAAGGGCCAGCGCTGGCGCACGGGCTGCCTGCTCCCCTCGTGCCCTCTCTGGGCTTTGCACTCACGCTCCCTGCGTGGCCGCGGGATTCGGGAGCCGGCCGCGGCCCTGCGGGAGGATACAGGGGAGTCTGGAGCACTGACCTGCCGCGTCACAGCCAGGCCGCCGCGGCCCTGCCCGCACCTGCCTCCGGTCTCGCTGGAGCAAAGCGGGGATGGAGAAAACAGTACAACTTCGTCTCCTGACAGGAACATGCTCGGCTTGTCTTTTACCCCAGAACACGACGTGATACCTCTGAGGATGCTTACTTAAGAGAGACTAAAAGAGCAAAGTTTAAACTTCAGAAGGTTTCCTCAGCACACAGAAAAAAAAGGCTTGAGTAAAGCACAGCTTAGAGCCGACTCAGCTATTGGGGACAGCAAAGGGATGTGCTGGCTCAGGGAAGAGGGACAGGTCTGACTGTTAAAGGCAAATCCCAGGCACTGTCCCGACCTGCACCTCCAGGCAGCCAAGTCCCGGCACGGCAGCGGGTCACCACACACCCACCTGTAGCCCTGGGAAGTGCCACCAGCTCAGTGGGCTCCCCTCCTCCTCCGGGCACGCCGCCGCTGCGGGATGCAAAAGCACCCCCTGAAGCCCCTGAACCACCGACCGCTTACGCTGGCACGGCTGTTCCTCATTTTGCATTTCTTCCAGGTGACTTTGGTCCCTTATTTTCCCTGCAAGCGCAGGACTCGGCTCCAGCGCCGCGGCGTGCCGCGCCCGTCCTGGTTAGCAGCCTGCAGATGGTGCTACCGACCAGCTTTTCCCCAGCTCCAAAACCCTCTCCCTCAATCTAAGGGAAAAAAGCCATGTACAGGCTGAAAAACACACACCAAAAGGAGCTGCTCACTTCCGTCCCGTGTTTTCTCAACCCTTCAGTGCCATAACACTGTGGCATCCGACTGCTCGAGCTGTGGCAGTAATCGTCCAGAGCGATTAAGCGACTTTTGCAAAAGCAATTTCACGACGGTACGATCAGCAGCTGCCTTGGTGGGGGTACAGGCCAAATGATACCGGTGCTTGGAGGCGTCTTCCTCACCCCCGCAGAAATCCACCCCCCGTGCAAAGGCCCCGAGTAAGACGGAGGGGTCCCCGAGGTGCAGCACCCTTGCCGCCGCGGCCTCGTGCCCCGCGCTGCCTGCGCTCGCTGCTGCCCGCTGGCTGCGCCTCGCCATCCTCCTGCGTCCCGGAAAGCTCGACCGGTACGAGTAAAAGTCACAAGCTAAACCAGAGCTTTTCATATTGTGTCTTATCCCTACTACAAGCAGGATTTAATCCTTATAAAATCGATTTTAGGTGTTTCCATAACCTTGTAAGACAGAACAACGTTGCGTCTGTTTCCTCACCATCATTGCAGCCTTTTTTTAATGAATCTGGCTCATAACCCAAACTGTATTATAGGTAAAACAGGTGCCAAAAAACCCACAAACAACATCAAAATACACCTCTCAGTCTACAAATGTAAAAACTGTCACCAGGTCACATATTCTGTTGTTCACAAACAAAAAGAAAAAAGCATCGTTCTACTCTAAGGGAAGAAAATTCTTCAAACTTGCGGCACATAGTCCTTACATTTATGTGAAAATCCTCCACCATTTTATTTAAAGTAACTTTCCCTGAAGCATACAACCGAAATGTAGGTCCCACAAGCACAGCTGAAATACCTGCACAGCAGCAGCCAACGTAGTGGATTCTTCAGATGCAAAGAAAATCACTGTATTCAGAAATCCTCTTAAAAGCCATGACAGCTGAAGAAGCTGAGCCGCCTTAAACTGGGCTGCTTCTGTGGCTTTATCCTGCAAGATGCCCAGTATTCCCGCTCCAGTTCAGCATGATCCTGCAGGACAAGCTTAACTTTAAATAAAGGGAGAGTTTTGTTGAAGTTAATGGTGCTGCCCAGGGACTTAAGATTAAGCACATGATTAAGTACTTTGCTAGACCTGGACCAGTACTTACAAAGATCAAGATCTTAAATTTTAGAGCCTGGGTGCACTCTTATCCGTTTATGTTGAGATTGTCAAACTTCTGGCTTCTGATTATTACTGCAAGAGAAATATTACATCAGACATAAAATCCTGAATACCTGCTGGTTTGGAGAACGGAAGGTTAGGGTGTCCTGAAAGCAGAGATCTCTTTACAGGAAATAGACATTTAATAAAAAGACTTTTAAAAAAAAATTCCTATGGAAGTTTCATCAATAAACCCAAGTTCTGAGTCTTCCTGCCCGCGTTTCTGTTTCACAGGAGAGGGGGGCCGAGAGCTTTGGCCAACTCCTGCTCTAACAGAGTCGCACCGCTGGGCTCAGAATAAAAGAGTAGCCCAGGCCTCAAGGCCACAGGACCACTGAGGGATCTCGCTTTAGGGAAATCTATAGGCTCAGGCAACTACAAGCTTAGGGCACCACAGTCAATGCTTATTGTGCCAAGAGGATAATTCCATACTTTCCTCCTGCTCCATCTCTTCCTTCCATCCTCCTCCTCCTTCCTTCACACCAAGATCGCTTTTTTGCTTTTCTCTTACAACCTGTTTTAAAAGCTTTGAGGAAGCAATAGTCTTGTAAAAGAAGTTTATGTGATACTTTGTATAATAGAGCTAAAAATCTGAGAGGAGCTCTTATAAAATGCTGAAGAAGGAAGAACACTAAGTTGCTGTGAAGCAACCTGGATCACGTGAGATACTAACGGTAATTAAACTGGCACTGGTTTCCTCGCCCCCTCTCAAAACATTTTTTTCCTTCATTTCTCTTAACTTCTAATGTTTTTATCCAATGTACTGAAAAAGTAGGAAAATGCTATCAGTTTATTAACATATTTATTCCAGTATCACAATCACCTGTATTAATGTTCATTTTTAAACTTTGAAAAGAATTTAAGATTTGATACAGAAAAACCTGTAAGTGCATTCTTAACTGTAAACGGAAAATATGTCCTAACTGCAAACAGTCCGGCTTACCTAATATGAATAACCAAAGCCTGAATAACCGAAGTATTTTGGGGCTGGGGTTGGCATTCTTAGCATCTTTCCAGATTGAATAGATAGAATAATAAAATGTCCCAGAAAACAATTTCCTTTTATGGGCGTTACAGGTTTTTTTAAAAATTGTTTTTCAGAAAATCAGGTTATCAGATTTGTGGCCAGGATACAGGACGGGGCTCTGAGTCATTTCAGCTACTGATATACAGAAGATCACAATCGATTTTATATAAAATATTTACGTTGAACAAAACCTGCTACTCTAAAGGCATAAACCCTTTCACCGTTGGAAGTGACAAATATAAACGAGGTTTGACACTTTCCGAGCTCTTGTCCTCTCAAACCCTGTTCTTTACAGCCCCGCCAGAAGCACACTGCTGGTCAGCATCGAGGGCATGGCAGGTAACAAAAGTTTTTTGTCTGCAGCTCAGTCAACCCAGGGCATTTCATACATCACAGCTGTCTCTACAGGCCAAGCACACTGAATTCCCAAGTATTAACGTGCTTTCTGTAGCGCCAGATTACCAGCAAGGGGCAAAGCTGCACGGCGGCCTTTGCAAGCGCACTTTGCACCTCGAAAGGCACGAGTTTTCACACGTACAAAAGAGACTGTTTTGTTGAGAAACAACTCCTGAGTCAGCCACGCTATCTTGAAGAAAAGCTTTGTGTCGCCGTATTGGAAAACAAGGTATCAGTAATCTCTGCAAAAGGCTAAACCAAGGACACCCCTGAAAACGCCATAATTCCACTCCCGTGACTTTGTCTCACAGGAGAAGGTCTCTTAATTATCTATGTGTGTACAAACACTTTCTTTAAATGCAACTGTCCTGTGGCTTCATTCTCAATAAACTGGACAAAATGAACTTGCCTACCTTCAAAAAAAACCCCACAAAAAAACAAAACAAAACAACGGTGAGAGAGCAAGAAAGAGAATTAAAGGTATGTGAGAAAATGTTTCTCAGGCTCTTTATGGCTGATTGAGCTAATTTACTGTGGAATGGGCAGCAGACTATCTTTAGATAAATGCTAATGAGGACGTTAGTGCTTTCTTCACTCTGGCTGCTACTATTATGCTGAAAGGGAAGGTCAACAGCTAATAAACCCAGTTAACAAGCCATTCTGAACTTCACTTTAGCTTAACACTCTTCAAAGTTGCAGTCATTAAATCCATAGGCTATTAGGAGCTGCCCTCCTGTTTTCACTATGAGTGAAGGCAAACTTTCAATGTAGTCATTAATTGAATTAACAGACTCTAATCCAATTTGATGTAGTGTAAATTGAAATGCACATAAGAGCGAAGATGTGTGTAGAGGACTTTCCTCTTTTCAGGCAGCTTTGTGTCAAACTACTTTTGTTATCATTTCTACGCGCCTCCCATGAAGGGTACTCTCATGTATATAACCCGTAACATTAGCTACTCTTTATACAAATATAGTTTGCAATCAGGAGAGAGAGGCTGGCAAGACAAAAACATGTTTTACAGCTTATTAAACTCCTTAGCTTTACTGAGACAAACTGGTAAGAAAGGATCTCAAAATATCTTGCCACCATTACACCGTGTTACATTTCTTTGAAGTAGAAAATACCGGATGCGCTTAGTGGACAGGGACCCTTGGGTAGGGAGGTGCCAAGTGAAGGAGGTTAGGTGGTAGACAAGCAGGAAAAGAGAAGCCCGAGCATCTTGTTTGCCAGCGAGTGCACCAGGTCTCCTTCAAGTTGTGTGAATGTGAATGTATGGTGTGCGCACCAGCCTTTTTCACTGGAAAAGAGCTGAGGGAAAACCATACAATCCTCAAAGATTTCTGTATGAAATCTATTTTTCAAAGGGAGAGAAGTGCATCACTTTGTGAAGTCATGCATTTCAATCTCTGGAGGTGTAACAGGCAACAGCGCAAGGGAGTCCTGTCAGCTCAGCCAACCGCCCCAAGCTCAAATCGTGAACATGGCGTGTAACAACCCAACGGCACCGACGTGCCGAGCTTTCGGCCCCGAGTGCTAGCTGTAGGCAGGGAGCTAACCTCTTAAATGCAAAGCAGGGCAACCGTGAGCAGCCGCCTGGTGTTGAAGCAGGACAGCTCCAGGAAATCAATGAATTTTCCCAGTTTAGACAAGGTAGCGGAAGCCGAGTCCAGGCAGGACACCTTGCATTTCCTGCATGAACTGGCAATATGAACTCTTAA
Source organism: Phaethon aethereus (assembly GCF_964289735.1). NCBI lineage: Eukaryota > Metazoa > Chordata > Aves > Phaethontiformes > Phaethontidae > Phaethon > Phaethon aethereus. Next base: position 10,592,192 of record NC_138595.1, on the reverse strand, counting down.
ACCACCCAAAATCCAGTACACCGTGCTGATTTTAACCTGTAACAATTTACTTGCTCAGGAGGGTGAATAAAGCACCACTGTTGCAAACTTAACAGGAATTCAATCCTAGAGCACAAGAACTTCTCCGGTCTCTTACAGAAAGGACTGTATTGCAGGGACTTGAAAATATCTAGGTTTCTCATTAATCCAAATAAAACAAAAAGGCAAGGAAGCTAAGACAGTTCTCCACATACAAAGTACTGGCAGGAGTTGGACAGAGCTATTCTAAGCTTCCAGAGACCATTTATAATATTTCTTTAATATTGACCTGCATAATTGGCCTCTCGCACACTACTGGTGAAGACATCCAAGCTTCCATTATGGCAGATATAAAGATATAAAACCACATTCAAGACGCAATAGGACGTCTGGAGAGAAAAATGCATGCACAACCAAATCATTGTGTTCTTTCAGAAACAGAAAAATACAATGGAGCTTTAGAAATAACTAAATATAGTAATCTTAGTTCAACTGTAATTAAGGAAGAAAAAAGCACGACTTCCCCCCATCCTTTTAAGAGTCATTGTTCAATGTCAGAGTGATATTCAATTATTCCACATAAAGAATATTTACTTTCTTTTCTGCATTATTATTATATTATCCACTATTTGTATTACTACAGAATGAGTAGTAATACAGGCCCCCAGCTGAGACTGACAGCCCCCCTCTGCTTGCCACTGAGAAGACATATGGCACAAAAGCATCCCCAAACAGCTTTGTATTAGCACAGATAAGAAAGTCTGAAAGAAAGGGAAGGTTGGTATTTTCATTTCATGGGTGGGGGAAATGAAGGCAAACTGAGAAAAAAAAAAGACGACTCAAGACCTTTATACATGATTTCGCACAAGATCGGTTCTGTCTCGTCTGCAGGCAGGTCTTGGGGGTTTTCACGGACATGGTTACAATACTTAAAGCAGGAATTTAAGCACACACGAAACACTGCTCACCAAAAGGAGATTCTGACCGCAGGTCCCCAGCCAGGGCACCAGCCTAGAGACAGTGCAAAGAAATCCTCCCCCCCGGCCCCCGAGCCCGCACGGGCACTGGGTGCTCAGCACCAACCCTTTTGCTCTGCTCCTACAGCGCAGTCCGTAAATGCAATGGCAACTGCTGACGGCCCGGTTCGGGGCTGGGCAGTAGGTGCTGCAAATCCCCCTCTTGTCAATAAAACAAAGGAAATACCAGAGCGCAAAGCGCAAAACCCCAAGCCTTCGGCAGCTGCAGCGCTACGTGCCAACTGGATCGCACGTTTGCATTTTCTGACTACAGCAAGGTTTGAACTGTCACTGCCAAGAAAAGTCCAACGTGCACCTTTAAAATATGAATATTCTGTTACCTATCATAATTCCTCTTTTCCACAGACAGTTTTATCAGGAAGGTCGCAACTAGTAAAAGTGCTTTACAAGGCTAAAGTGACAGTGGTGGCAGGCACTGACGCTGAGAAAGCACGTTTGTTTAAAAATCCAATGAAAACTTACAGGAGAAAAATCTCTGCAGCCTTTTCCCAGCTCCAACATCCATGGACACAAACAGGAACGAAAATGTCCATCTTGCTGAACATCTACACCTGCTGACAAGCACAAGCCCTCCAAAGTCAACATTGCCATCTGATGCCCGGAAAGCTTTCCAGCTCATCACGGCGAAGCCCTCCCAGCCTGCCTGGTGCCGCCGCAGGGCGGTAAGGAGCCGAAGGCCGGCTGAACCCTCGCTGGCGCCGCACGGGGCACCCTCTTCAAGGAGAGCAGCGGTGCCAAAAGAGCATTTTGCTTGCAAACCTCAGCGAACCAGCTCTATTGGGAAACGGTACCAGGGCTTAGGGTCTGTTTGGTTTAGGGTTTACTTGCACACCGCCTTCCCCATGTCCAGTTTATGACGGGTCCGCAGGGTTATTAAGAAGCAGGCAGAAAGCAAGGAGCAGATGTTGTCAAATCCATCTGCCAAGGTGTTTCTGGATAACTTCAGGCCATAAGGAGGGGACACAGCCAGGACAGCTGACCCAGGCTGACCAAAGGGATAGTCCATACCACATAACGTCATGCTCAGTACATAAAGCTGGGACAAAGAAGAAGGAGGGGGTGGAGGGACATTCGGAGCGATGGCGTCTGTCTTCCCAAGCAACCATTACGCATAGTGGAGCCTGGAGATGGCTGAACACCTGCCTGCCCGTGGGGAGTGCTGAATGAATTCCTTGTTTTGCTTTGCTTGCGTGCGCGGCTTTTGCTTTACTTATTAAACTGTCTTTATCTCAAACCATGAGTTTCCTCACTTTTACTCTTCTGATTCTCTCCTCCGTCCCACCGTGGGGGAGTGAGCCAGCGGCTGCGTGGGGCTTAGTTGCAGGCTGGGGCTAAACCACAAGGAGAAAGAAATCCACGTACCATCCATATCTGATACAGGACAACACAGACCTTCATTAAGGTCGGCACTTTCTTTAACACAGAGGTAAATCTGATGAAAACATATGTTTTAAAGCATTTGGTGTACAGAATCTTCTGCCTTCTTTCAAACGTTCAGGTTTAGAACAGGGTTGTTAGCATAGGAGTCTCTGTAATAGCCAGACGCCAAATAACATCCTAGTGATGAGCAACGCTTGCTTCTGGACAACGTGCAACTGCCAAATTTGTACATGACCGTTTCTAAGAAGAAGAAACACGGAGTGACAACGGAGCTAATTTTGTTGACACCTGCACATCTCGCTGTGGGATAAGGCTGTGACTCCCCCGGACGCGCGACGACAGACGTTCAACCCTTAACTACCAGTGAGGGAGTTTTAATTCCCCCACAGAGCTGTCAGGTGTCGGTCCTAGAAAAATAGTATCAATATTAACAGAAGACAAAAGGATGTGAGAAGCCCTGCTGGGTGTACGTTGCCGGGAGGTACAAAAGCTCACACTGGGAAAACAGGGATAATTAATGAATCTTTTTGAATTTTGTGTATTGTGGCAATTTTCAGCCAAGAATCTTGAAATACGTTTCAAATGTAGTCCAACCTCAGAAAAAACAAAACAAAACCAACAACGTATTAAGGCAGTATTGTTCCATGTATATGGAAATGAAAAGAAAAATGGAAATGAAGAAAAACATGGAACGATACTTGAACAGTGGTGTCTCTTGTTTTGCAGAGAAGGGCGTAATAAAACCCAGTGGCTGCAAGCAGAAGTTAGAAAAAAATCAGGCTGTAAATAGGATGCTAATTTTTAACTGTGAGGGTAATTAACCACCAGAACAACTTCCCAAGGACTACAGTGGATTCTCAATTACTGGCAATTTTAAAGTGAAGACCAGATTTATTTATTTTAAAGATACACTCCAACAGGAATTAATTACATCAACTCCTGCTGCCTGAGTTGTACAGAAGCTCAGTCAAAATGATCTGAACGGTCTCTTTTGGCATTCTGGTCTCTGATCAGACCAGACAGCAATCCAGAAGCAATGCGGGAACTAGCAAAGAAATACAATTACAGTTGCAGCAGTGCTGGCAGTGAGTCACCACCACTGCTCTCAAAAGGGTCAACATCCCAACTCAGCATCAACACAACGAAAAGAGCACTTGGCTAATAATACAATGCCACCAATTCAGGACGTAGTCCATTCAAATTCACCTTTACAGTAACAGGGAACAGAAATTAGATGGGGCAGCACCAACTTAAAACGGGTTTCTTTTGTAAAAGGTATAGACATAAAATAACTTTTAGCGCACAAGACGCATATGAGGCTCTTCATCCATTTGGGGGGTGGTTTTCTACCACATTTTGGCTTTTGCTTGGTTTCCTATTCCCACACATAGCTATTACTCTATTCCCACCTCTCAGAATGTAGAGACATTTAACCTGTGGACCCAATTTCACTGAGATACAGCGCAACAGAGGGAATTGTCAAGAGAACTTACATCTTCTGGGAAAAGGAATAACTGGGTAAAAGCTGGAGTTCAGCAAATGCCCAAACTACGGTTGTGAGCCCAGGCTGAAGAATCCAGGGAAGAGAGGGAGGGAGACAGAAGTAAAACAGGTCCAGAACGATGCTGTCACTGAGGGAGTCGGGGGGAAACAGGAGCAAGAAGTATCGCCCCTTAACTCTCCCGTCCCATGGGGGCCGCAGCGAACGCCCAGCTTTCCACGCTGATGGTGGGCGGGTACAGTAGCTGTGTTTGGCTGTTTTTATTAAATAATAACTACTTCATTAATTGTGTTTGGACAGCAGCAGGACAGACAGGACAATCTCCGGGCTGGACACGGCTGGCATAGCCAGCAAGCAAACTGAAGTCCACAAAGTCAGTTGAAACCCAAAGCATCTGAAACTTTTTCGATTCAAAACAATTCTCTCCAGCTCATCTGGTGCTTTTACAGCTTCCGTAACGGCCCAGTGATTGATGCCCATGCAGCACCTCCCCACCAAGCCAGGCGACAGCTGAAAAGCTCTAGAACAACATGCCAAGGCATTCTGTTTGCAGTTTCTTTGTAATTTGATGTAATAAGTGTTGATCTCAATTCACTAAACATTTGTGTCAATTTGCCACCCGGTTTGGTTTAGTTTTAAGGCATTTCTGTTGCATTAAAAAAACAGCATTAGACTATAAATTAGTTAGTTGTTTTACAAGCTTAAGGTACATCATTATTCTTCCAGCTATCTTCTGAACTGCATCTTCACATTTTTTCAGTGATGGGTGAGGAACAATTTTCATCATTAAAATGAAACTTTCAAGAGCTCTAACAGGAAAGCCCACTGGTGCTGGTCGGTGGTGGAGCATTCCTAAGTGCATTATGAACTGTATTTATAGAAGCTGTCTAGCCATTTAATGGGCTCTTGAATGATTTGCTTAGGTGTTTACTTTTACTAAAAGCAGTTTATAACCTCTGCTCTTGTCTCTGAAGTTCCTCTTAAATCATTCTGTAAATATATCACAGGGCAATGAGAGAGAAGGACTCGAGTTTTCCACCTTGGGCTCCGTAGTGTCTCTGTTGTCATAGAAATAGGGCATGGCTGACCTCAATATGGTGCGGCGTAATACCCAGACAGATTCAGCTCAGTGCCGTAATCCCCAATGGACACACTTTCACCACATTCATTGTTCCCTGAGGATTCTAACCAGGAACCCTGGTACCCGACGGCATCGTAGCAATGCCTGCCCAGCACAGCCTGCGCTCAGCTTCCACCGACGTCAACAACACGCACTTTGCAACAGGCGCTCCCAAGACGGACACGTATGTCTTGCAATGTGTACATACAATCGTGTATCTCTGTGTTTCAGAAGTTTGGACTGCACAGAAAATCATTAGGCCAAGACAAACACTGGCTGTCTCCTACCTAACCAGCAACGCTTCCCAGATGTGGCACCTACCCTTCTTGTACCGGTGAGAAGAGTTTGGGGCTGCTCCTCTTTCCGCCTCCCTATTCCACATACACTTAAGAGTGAGAATCCAGCAACAGTGCTGCTGCCTCTGTAATCTGTCACCTCGAGGCTCTTTCATATATCAATGTTTGACTGCTTTCTATGTAAAACAGGTCATTAAGTTAATCAGGAATTGACTACTACTACAAACACCTTTTGAATAAGGTCAAATTAAGATAAAAGTCCTTGCTCTTTTCGTCTCTCAGCAACAAAGACTATAACCAGGCTGCTAAACCTGCCATTAATGTCAGTGCGCAGATTAAATGTCATTAAAGGCAATTTGTCACTTACTTACACACTTATCTCAATCTAATAATTAGCAAAAGGTCAGGCAGATAAACCTATATATTTGAATCCACAATAAATTTCAGCTGCAGGAAATGACAAAATATAAGTTTAAGCATATATACATATATTTGTGTTTGAAATATATATGCATAATTAAGTCCAACAAAACAGAATAATCTATTTTAAAGACCTAACTGGTATCAAGCCTTACTCTGATACTTGAGCTGTGAGGAAACCACGTGCATAATCACGGATCAAAGTAACACCCCCAAAGGAGCGAGTGCAGCAGACCTCGCTTCACGGTGTGAAAACCCCTGTGAAATGGGTCAGCAGGCACTAGCCAAATTCCATAACTACTATCACAACTGACACTCACTGGCAGTCTGGTGGGCAGTCTCAGCCAAGACTTGAAGCACGGGTGAATAAACCATGGAGACTTGAATTAGCTTCTGACCTTACGAGGTGACTCCTTAACTTCAAGTGTCCAGCGAGCTGACTCTGTGTCAGGAGGCAAACGGTAACGACACTCGAGTGAGAGTGTAGCTGGGGGTAAAGCAAAACCTTTAATTCTTTGGCCTGGCATCTCCACATCTCTCGCAAGGCTCGTGTGTGCTTGAGGAGATGTCAAACTGCAGCTCTGCATAGGCAAAGAAGAGACCAGGATGCCCCACGGCTGGGCCTCCTTTCCCCTCCGTTTTCATAGGGAAGATTTCGCAAGCCCAAATTTCCTGATGAAATTCAAGCTCTACACAAACTGCAGAAAATGGAATTGCTGCACCTTTATTTTGGACATCATGGAAAATCTCCTTTAAGTGATGCCGTGGTGATGTGGCTGGCGGGTTGGTTTGCTTTAATGAGAAACAGAAGAGCACGGCTCAGAGCATGCAATGAATTCTGCATGACTGGTCCCACCGAAGGCAACAGCAGACCCACTCCTGGCGTGCTCCTGCACAGACTCGCCTGCAAAACATGGCATCAGACAGCATTCCTATTCAAGGTGACCAATTCCAGTGTGTGCAAAGCAGGATATGGGATCATGGGATATTCTTCTGTGGAAAAGTATAAAGCCTCAAATCTCTCAACACTCAACAGCCAAAAAAAAATTAAAAAAAAAAAAAATCATGATGTTGCATGCCTTTGTCTCCAAAACAAGACAGCCAAGTCCTCACTGCCATTTGGATCCTTTTCATCTTTTTCTACCCAGATGTACAAATTCCTAAGTTCAAAGCCCATTCACAAACCATGCTTCCCTTAAATATTTCAGACTTTCCTTACTCTCATGACCATTAACAGTGCATTTTCAGATCCCTCCTGTGAGGATACAACTGTGATATGGATATTAATAACTAAATAACATATGGAGATTTAGAGCAGTAAAGAATGAGGGTGTTTTTAAAGCTGTTTCAAATGATTCTGTTCATTTTTTGTTTGTTTTTGGTTTGGGGTTTTTTTTTTCCATATTGGTAGCACTTAACCCATCTTCAATGAATAAACAGCTACTTCATATGGCAGTGCAATGGCAAATTGTCATCATTCAGCCTTTACTTCTGCTTCTAACACAGCGGGGAACAGTTAGTTAACTCCACAGTGATATGGTGTTGTTTTAATAGTTTATAGCAAAGAGATGGTTTCAAGGAGTAAGGCAATTTACCCAGCTTCTTGTCACAAAGGTACTTCATGATTAATGGAAAGTATATGTGTGAAACAAGTTTATATTACAGCAAGCCAGAATTTTTATGCCTCTCAGACAGTTGGAAAAATTTGTTGATACTTTATTTTAAAAAAAAACAACAACAAAAAAACCCAAAACACAGCAAGCATCAGCTTTAAAAGCAATAACAAATTCTTCTCAGCACAGGTTTTTAAAGGTTTGTGGGTTTTTTGTTACTTAAGGATGGAACATAGCCTTAAAGAAGAACTCAACCTAATGTATACAAGGAGAGCTGTTGCTGTTACTATCTGAAGGTCATCAGTCAAGATCAAGGCCTTGCTGGGTTGAAAACAGTGCTTATACATTACTCATGTACTGCACCATACATTCCCAGAAGGTAAACAATTAAAAGAAAAAATACAAAGGATGGCAGGGGAAGGAAACAACGCCATCTTCACATTATGAGATAGGAATCTGGGGTAGAAAGAGTAAGTAGGAAGAGTATGGGAGACCTGTGGAAGAACTGAGAATGTATCTACAATATATCCAGGTCTTCCTGCTGGCTAAAGACCGTAGGGAACAGATCTGACAACAAACTACATCCATCAGCGGGCTGTCATCTGAAGTATTCTTCATATATTCATATATTGATTCATTATTTTTATAGAGCATCACAGTAAAATATCCTGAAATACTGCTAAATAGAAGAAAAATGCAGTTTTAAAAGAATCAACTACAAACACAGCTCCTTGAACACTGTCCAGTCCATTTAACTTAAAGATTTGTCCGTGTTGTGGGAGAGAAAGCCATCTGTCCAACGCTCTCATGGCTTGAGAAGAGAGGCTTCTTTTGGCACCCCACCTTCTAGATACCTGCAAGCTGCAGGAGGAGGTCTGGGTTTTCAAGAGAAGCCAGTGATTTTGGACTTCTCGGGTTGTGGGTGCACCTTATTACAGGATGGACCTCAGCATCAACGCTACAAATCGATGCAAACATCTCAAGGAGGCTGTACTCAAAGACCCTAGCAACTCTTGAAAACGTCGTTTGGAAGCTCAAAACGTCTATCTCCTGCTTTTTTTCATTATGCAACTGCATTAGCTTTTACCACATGTACAAAACTGATCTAGGAGACTGATTCGAGGAAGCAGGAGTAATTTTTTTCTGGTGTTTGGTTTTCAAGATTGTATACAGGCTGTATATTCTACCGCTGTGATCTCAGTGTCCTATAATACTTGTCTTGGCGGGGAATGTATGCACATTATCAGTATTCCCTCTGTACCCAAACATATGTCTTCCAGAGATTCTCACGTTCTCTGCTAATATAAAGAAAAGCCACAACATGCTTTGCCTAGAGGCTTACATGTTGACATAGCAAGACTTGGGAAAAGATTAACCCTTCAGCCTGAGGTTCTAAACATGCACCACAAAGCTAACAAAGAGGTTTTCCACTGCTGTGAATAGAGGTACGTCAAGGGTTATTTCATGACCCTTAATCATGAAATGTTCCATCCCGGCACAGATGCAAGGAGGCCCTGTAGCAAACATGACCACTACCATTACAGTTTGCCCACCACAGATCTATGTTCACAAGGTACAAATTTTTTGCCCTCCTCTAAACCAGCGGAAGAAAGTGAAGGTCAGACCAAAGCGCTTTCACTCACTGCTGTGCTCCTACTCCTCTGCCCGAGAGTCCCAGCGCCTTCGGAAGGACAAAAGTCTGTGTGAACAATGTGCTACCCCGCAGCTGTGGTCAGGACTGCTATGTTTAAAGGTTACAGTGATTAAGCCCTGTGATTAATTTAGTCTCAGCAGAATCAATTCCACTCAACTACAAATCTAATTTACATACTGGAGAGGACTTTGCTCTTCCCTGGTCAGCGTGGGTTGGAATTTAGATTCATTGTTCTCTAAGGTATGTGTTTTGAGCGATCACACCACAATTAAAAAATGTTTTGACAAAGCTAATGGGACAGCTCTGTCTGTGTGTCACTGCTTCCCTGGCTTGCTGTCATCTGCCCTTTCATAAACGACATCCAGTTCCCAAACCTCTTGAACATGAAATCTGTATCAAAGGATCACCTACAGAGGAGCATGTTCAGCACAGCCGTCCCACTGCAATCGCACTATGGTAGGGAAACCAACTCCCATAATGTCCATTTCTTTCCAAAATGTCACATTTTTCCCCAGTTGAACATGATCCCTCTGAAGAGATCTAGTCCTGAACAACAAGGAAGGCATGTCAGACTCAAAAATCATGGAGATTACACAGGGGGTGTATAAGCAGCAAATGCAGGACCAGGGTAGGTAAGTGGGTCTACTTGAGCAGAATTATGATAGCCACGGCCAGAAAGAAGACACACACACTGAATTCCCATTAAAAACAAACCACAGGACTCTACATATCAGTATGTATTGACTAATAGGATGCAAACCTTTAAGTTGAAAGAACTTCAGCCCTCTGGATTTGCAGGGACCTGAAGTCTTGAGAGAAACCCCATTCAGGAGACAATACAAAGAAATTACTTTAACAGCTATTTTTTGGTCAATGTATGATTGGAAGTCACTGGAACACATATACACATGTGTATATATATTTCCTTTCTAAATAGTAATTTCCAAAATTTACAAGAACTTAATTTCTTCAGGGAAGCACAGGAATGGCAGCCAAAAGAAACCACATGAGCTTTTCTCTCAATGGACCAAGGGGAGAAAACGATTGCTTCCTAAACCTGAAACGGATTTTCTCCACAACGATTTATATAGCGTTAGTATACCTGCAGGCAGCGTAACCTAAACCCTCTCAAAACACACCTGCTGAGCCATCTTTACTGTTACCTCCTTCACCTTACACTAGAAATATCTTAAATTGTAAATACATCACAGAAATCTGATCTGCAAGGCCCCCGGCACATCCTGATCCCTATCACGTACTTCTCCCTTTCAGCCCAAGCGCTCCGGCACTGTGTTTTGTCAATACCAGCCTACTACAGCTTCAAATATTTAGCTTAACTTGATCTTCCAAACTGCAGAAGAGAAAAGCCAGAGTCTCCTAACACCATTTGCTGAACAAACAATTGATCCCAGAAGAGGACAGTGGCGGCGGCCTCCAGCCCCCCGGCTGGCCCGGCTGCGTGCTCGCGTACCGGGAGCCGTGACATGCCAGGAGTGACAGCTTTGTTTTGCCGAGGCTGTGCACAGCCATCAGTTGGCGGGCGAAGCTGCGGCGGAGATGACAGCTTCTCTGATTCTTTCATCAACGGATGTGACTGAGTGACCTTTTCCACTCTTAGCAGCTGCCTCCCTTCTTTATTCAATCATGGCAGAAAATAAGTCCCTTTGGGTTAATCTTGCCCTTTTTGTAATTTTAAATGACCGCAATTGTCATTAGGCTTGTTCGCTAAACACGGTCGTGAGTGGTGGCGGGTCTTACTCTTCGGCAAGAGGCGCAAACGGGAGCAGGAGGCACGTGGCTTGCGTGCCCGCCGTAGCGGGAAACCTATACCCTCCTTTGAAAGGCTTCACACTGCTCAGGAATTCCTCCTCAAGATTAACACTCGCTTATGCTCCCAGGGGTTTTCACGACAGCTGCAAGAGACCCCGGGTCACCGTTCAGGGGAACACACCTCTAGGTTTTTGGCAAGGAAGGAACTGCAGCAATGTGAAAAACCAAACGTATTCATGCAGCTTGGTAGAGAGTTTGTTCTTCACGGTGGGAAAGGAGAAACGTCCTTAATCAATAACAGTGACAAGTAAGGGGTTTGCAAGTAGCTTTGCCATGAGCCTGCTTTGCATCCCTGCTCATTTACTGTGCTTGCTGTAGCTGCAGAAGAGGCGAGACTGCTATTGCCCTCATTGCACCCTGGTGATTAGAGATGGCAAATAATGAAAAAAAACAACAATAAACCCAACCAAAGTCCACGCAATGAGCAGTCTGTTTGAAATTGAAATGAGGCTGCTTTGGCTCAGCATTTGTCTGCTTTGTGTTTGCTTTCTGCTTACATTTGAGCAATTGAGTTTTAAGAGCACAAACGTTCAAGAAAAGTGAATTTCAAAGTTGCACGCAGTATTAACAGAATTGTTATTTAAATCCTCACAGAATTACTTTTGCTGAGAAATCATATCTACACAGCTAATCACAATACAGATTTATTTGTGGCACAAAGACTGTCTTTCTTAGCTATTACGCTGGCTTCCATTATTGCAGTATGTGAGCCCTTTCCACCTAAAATAAACTGTAGCAATAAGCTTCCTCAGGGGCTGTCTCTTACGCCGTGCATGTATAATGCCTGCACAATCAGACAGATGCCTCTCAGAGTTCCTACACCTAACATGACAAGTCAAATTTTCTTGTTGGTGATAAACCCACAAATTAAAAAAAACAATTGTAAACCAGAAAGTTGAAGCAACAAAAAGCAAATCACATTGTCTTCTTAAATACTCACGCTAACAGAATTTTTAAAAAAGAGGCTAAAATTATTCAATATATTCTTCCTGTAATTTATTCCATTCTAGCAGAGAAAACAACTCTGTTTAGGTAATGTAGGAACCAGGGAGGTAATTTCAGGTCTGGAAGGAATAAGATGGAAGATCATGATAGCGGCAAGCGAGAGAGAAGAGACAGCGTAATGTGCAGTATCCAGGCTCTTCTCTGGCCAAAGCGTATTCAGTCATTACTCTAAATACTGTAGTTTCAGGTGCCCCATGGAATTCAAGCTACTTTCCGCTGAAAGCTGGTTTCTCAAAAGCATGATTTGTATTCATCTCTTTTCGCCAATAAATACATATCCTTTCATGCTTTTGACATAATATTGGCAAATGGTACATAATGACTAGTGTCTGCCGAGGATGCATGTACGTAGGCTGGGCTTGGTTTTGTTTTAAGCTAGTTCCGTAGTCATTTCTGCCTGAACTACAGAAATATAAGAACCATCAGGTTCCTTCACAGGATAACAGATTGACGCTGCAGTGGCCCAAATTACAGGAAAACATGAGAGATGAACCGTACCGGCACTCAGGCGGAAAACCAGATGAAAATTTCACAATGTACTAAACGCCAATGGGTGCTCTGCCGATGCTCGAAACCTTTGCTGTACCTTGCCATTATTGAGGGATTACAGGACCTTCTGTACAACTGCTGAGGCTGCCAAAGTCCTGCAAATGCTAACCAAAATCCCACACAAGCTGCTAAAATCTTCAGGGGGTTTTACAAGACAAATTTCAATAATCCCTTTAAGTGCTTCTTTAGAATCGAGCATGAATTTGCCAAATCCAGGGTAGCTTATTCTTCTTAAATTCATAACACAACTAACTAGTGCTTTGTGCATTACAAGAAAGTCTGAGTGCTCACTTGAATAAATTTTGCTTTCGAGTTTTAATATTCCCAAACTACTCTATGTAAGAAACTGTGCTGGAAATCTTGGGATTGAAGACAGCACAAGCGGTACTGTATTTCCTGACTTTGATGGAAACAGAAAAAAGGAGGATATTGATGGACAAGGACAACACTCAAATTCAGTGTTCCCACCTTTTCATGGAAACCATTAGCACTGATTAACTTTGTAGACCAGAAAAGTTTAGAAATGCCAGAAAAACAGTTCTCTGTAAGGTGAATATTTTTCCTCTAATTCTATCCCAAAGTAACAAATGCAATAGTAGGGGCAAAAGGAAAATACTATTTCAACAGGCACCAGGAGGAATACTGAGCAGATGAGAGAGAGCAGAGACATAGAAAACAAAGTTGGAACTAAAAGGGAGGTAAGAGGGAAGAAAAAAAAGGGGGGGGGGGGGCAAAATTAGTTGATGCAAAAGGAATTAAAAATTTTTAATCTGAGGGACAAAGTTAAAGGAAATAGACACCAAAAAAAAAAAAAAAAAAAAAAAGAGAGGAAAGGCAGGCCAACAAAAGTATTAAATGGAAGCAGCAGAACATGCAGAAACCAGAAATTCATGATCGATGACCGTGGCAAAGGCCATGATGTCCAGTGGCTGGTCTGCTGTGCTTTCCACTTCCCAAAGTGGAAAGCGTGCCCGATACCCCTCTGAAGAACAAACAGTCTCAGAGTGACTGGTAAAACCCTGAGTCTCAGAAAGACATTCTTGAAAACGGAAGAAATCCAAAGTTATTAGTCACTCCTGAAAATCCCCACCCACATCCTTTTGCCAGGTATTTAGAGCCATATTGCACCTTCTTGGATGCTGAGACCAGTGGAATACATGTTCCCCTATACTCCAAACCTTAGAGCACGTAACTCCACGTGCCCTCCCTACTTACAGCTGCACCCCTGCCTCCTTGCCCCCTGCTACCACCACGTGTGCACGCACACACGGCATTTCGTACAGCAGAAGGCAAATATGGGCTGAACCTTTGAAGTCTAGTGCAGAATAATTTATAGCACAGATCCATATTTCTTTGAGAGTAAAGTCTGATTTAGGGTAACGGTATAGGCTTTAATCCAGACACTGAATCCCCAATAGGAGGTCTTGATAGGCACTGACACCCCTCTCCCCCCATGCAGCTATTCTGAGTTTGCCCAAGATGAAATTTCTTTTCCATTTGCCCGCTGGATACAGCTCGCCTGACTCACTATTTCCGTCCTGTCTGTCCTTACTGAAACAGCTGGGATTGGAATCTGCCTCTCCCTATCACATTTCCAAGATGGGGGGGAAAAAAGGGTGGATTGGGTCATAAAAAAAAACAAACAAAAAAAACTCCAAACCAGCAAACATAAGGAGGGAGCCCCATGGGTCTCTTAAGAAGCCAACCACAGTCATGGTCTGGAGGTGGGAAGCAAAGGGGCTGTTCCAGAGCGCTCTGGCTTTGAGCTTGCTAATGCCATCGTGAACCTGACCCTGCGGGGTGCACAAAGCTTTAATTTTCCTGCTGACAGTTGGAGATTACAGCACTGGTAGCTGAGCCGAGCAAATGTGCTCTAGAAGGTCTCCAAGACAGAGAGAAAGAGAAAAGAAACAGTGAGCCCCATGGTGTCACTTTTATAGTCACTTCTCTGACAGTAGCCATGCTTTTATACATGGCACTTAGAGTAAACAATTTAGAGCAAATGTTTTTTTGGCTGTGGAGAAAGGATGCTCTTTTCAGATACACTACAGCACAGACAAACACAACGCAAAGACAAATAAAGAGCATAAAACAGGACAGCTCATTACTACCCGTCTTCTTCCAATTATACCTATTACTCCTAAGGCGACAGGACCAATGAATGTGCAGCACGGTGCCAATAAAAAAGATAAATATTCACTGTCTAACAGTGTTTTCTGAGAGAAATATAGAAACATCAAAAGTACCACAAGATAAATAACACTCATGGATAAAATGGGCTCAGCCCCATAAATCACAGACACCGTTTTCAAAAGGCCACTGCCATGGTCCCCGTTATGTTAAATAAGTGTATTGATACCTGTGAAACTCAGCTTCTATTATTTCATTTCCATTTCAAATCTATTCACTTTAATTAATTATTCCCTTGTCAACAAAGTTTCAATGATGCTCCACAGCAAAGGAACAGATTTTGATCTCTGATTTACAATGCTGAAAATGCACTTAAACACACCTGCACCAGCTCCTGCTGTGGACACCCTATCGCTCAACCCCCAGTCAGAGCACACGCATTCACATTTCAGCAGCACGGTGGTTCAGGGCTAATTAATCTTACTAATTATTCCCACCTTTGACAACACCTTTGTGTTACACTATGCTAAGTGGCTGGAACCGGAGAGCAAAGTTTGCTTACAGGAGAAATCACACCAAGCGTTCGTCTTCAATTTGCTGCTCGTTGATGAATGCAGAGACTGGTTAGTCCGGCCGGCCGAGCAAGGAAGGGGACCTAACGCGATCTGCTCATCTGCAGCTTCGCGACCTCCCGACACGTTCGGCAAGCCTGCGAATCTTCACCATTACAGAACCATCAGAAGGTCAATTTTCCAACACCGGCAAGCAGGTGGAAATCAATGGGAACAAAGTAATTACAAGTTTTAAGTACAGCCATTTTATGGGGTATAGAAGTCATTCCCATTCCTTTCCACTTGAAATCACTTACAGCAGGCCAGGTTTTAATTCCAGGAAGACAAAGCAAAAATGTACTTTTGGCCTACAGTGCCTCATTAGAAGGGGATAAAAAACCTCAAATAACTGTAAAGTTGCATCAAATTCAAACAAACAGAGGAATCCTACAAAATCACAGCACTGATATTCTGGAATCCCTTAGACAAGAATACAGAAGGCTTTCGGAAACTTTTGTTACCCTCGCTCCACAGTGTATTTTCAAAGCATGTCAGAACACAAGAGGAGGATTAAGCTCCTCATACTGCCACCTCCTCCTCCCTCTTATAGGGATGACACCGCTAACAGGATAAAGTGAGTGACAGGGTTATATGATCATTGCATAAAGGTAGTACACATGCAAAATCTTCGGAACACGAAAAAAAAATTATCAAAGAGGTTGCACCATCTGTCTGTGGAGAAAAAAACAACAGCTGGTGCAAGAAGCCGCAAGATGCCAGCCTTACAAGTGACAAGATGGGAAATGACAGGAAACAGCTTTTCACTCTTCTAACAGCAAAAGAAACGTACAGCCCGTGTTCTCGTGTTTGAAAACCTCCAGATGCTGCCCTCTTCTCACATTTCCATATCTTTGTTCATGCAACATCTGAAAGCGTTTCTATTTTTACAGAGGGAGGGGAAAAAAAGCACAAAGCCATCAAATGTATATATTTTTTTTTCGATGCAAGAGGATGTTGAATGAATTTTAATCATGATCATAAGAAAAAAGGAAAAGAAAAATCAGCAGTATTTGATGGGAGAAACCTTTGAAACTTTCTCCTTCTCGGAAGAAATTGCCATGTGTTTGGCTTTTATAAAGGTTGTGTATGATAAATATTAGCTTATTCTGAGACTGATTAGGCCTTTAGATTGATTCAAGGCAATGCTAAGGTTCATCATAAATGTTTCGTAAAGGTAGCAAGGCTTCCCTTGAACAGGGTAACATAACCCCTGTGCCACGGTTTCCAAACATCTCGGGCTTTAGGGGTTGTTTAAGCACTGGACATGACCCCAGGGCTGAATGTCCCGACCTCCCCTGTTTCTGGAAAGCGTATTGCTAAGGCTGCAAAATCGAGCTGCATATTGAAAGAAAAGAAGCCATCCAAAACGATTCCACAAAAACCGGCAAGCACAGCTCCACAAGAGGTGTCCCTGCTATACAGAGGGCTTGACACCGAGCGAACGATACTGGGAGCTGCCTGTCAAATACGACCCCATATGACCCTACCAACTGGCGGCTGTTAGCAGCTGATACTCACTTCACAACAGAAAACACACTAAAAGTCAGTGCCTCAGGAAGAAATGGTCTTGCCATGGGATGTAACCCGAAGGCAGAGGCACACGGTATGGGGTGCTGAGCCCACCGGAGCAGGACGGGGCAGAGAGTGCACATTCCAGCACGAGGTTCAGGGGAAGCTCAGCTTGAAGACAACACTGACCTGCGGACTGGAGAGTGGGCCTGAACAGTCTAAGACTAATGATTTCTACCTCCTCCAGACAGATTAGCCCTTAGTTCATCCACGTGTTTTGCAGCTGGGAGATAAACTGGGATTACTTAGTCCAGGCTGAAATGAGCAAAGGGAAAGGTGTCTTCCCATAGAAAAGCAATATTCTCTTGCCAGATCTCGGCAGGAATTATGCCTTTATCCCACAACTACCCTGGAAGGCGACTCAATGGCTAACATTGGAATTCACCTTTCACCCTTCTCCATGAAGAAAATGCTGCCTTCCTGACTTTTTTTCCTATCCTGATAGAAATCAGAGATCTCTGCTGAGATTTTTGCTTATTGCATGCCAAAAAGGTTACATTAGAGTCTAGATTAAGACCGCAATGCACAGATAATGGAGATAACACCCCCAATTGCTGGTGGGAAATCAAGGTGGAACAGGTTCAAAAACATGGCTCAAGGTCAGGCAGGATGGGTGTGGAAGAGGCAGAGGAGGCAGCCCGATTTTCCTTATCTGAGCCTCAAGCTTTTTCCAGCTAATCCTTCATACAGTAGCGGTTGGTCTTTTGAGACAGAAGCGAGGTTTCTGAAAGCCATCCTTATTGCATTAGCATCAGCCTACGCAGAGCAAGTGGAAAAAAAACCACTTTAAGAATCATCAAGCAAGCCAGCTTAGAGAGAATTTACTAGGTGCTGTTTATTTCTACCTTTGATTCTCTACATGGTCTCTACAGATCAGAGTACTTAGAAAACATAATTATTTTAATTAGGAGTAATTCAATTAGAATATCTCATTGCCAATAACAACTTCACTAATAAGAAATGAACACACTTGACTTTTTTTTTTTTTTTTTTTAATCTTACCTTTGGGGACTCTCTGAATACTTTCCCAGATGTGGAAGTATTTCTTTGATGTTGCATGCCTAATTCTTCTCTCCTGTAGGGTCCAATTCAGTCCAGTTCAGTAGGGTCCAAGACTTCAGTCCACTGAAGTCTTCTCTTTGCTTCCAGAGGGCACTGGATTGTGCTTTTCTACATTGTTGTACCCCAGAAGGCATGGAGTTAACTCCCGTGCAGGAGAACAGTAAAATGAGTACCCTGTCTATGAAAATGATGATGCCAAGGAGGTCTGGTAGAGCAACTACATCAGTTAAAGGGTAAACAACACAGCGACCGCAGTGGACAAACCTTGCTGATGTGTCTTTGCTACTACTTGCAGCACAGGAATGTACTTTAGGCCTCTTCAACAAGTCTGTCATAAGTGAGTGGCAAGAGTGATAACAGTGTTTTTCTCTAATAGCACAAGCTAGGTAATTTTTGAAATGCAGTCTGTAGTGTGCAATCTTTGGGGACAACATTTGCTAAAAAGTAAACAGAACACTGGAAGTGACTGGCGCGCCACTGGAGTCACGGGGCAACGTTCAGTGATTTCTAGCTTTAATCAAAGCTGGTTTTTAATAAGGAAGTCATGGAACTCATCTGCACCCTCTCACAGGGGCAGTCTGGCCATTTTGGCAATGTGGGAAACATCATTCCAGTACACAGGTGACCTCCCAGTGACACAGCTCCATCTCGAGGCCCACCCGGTTTGTGCTCGCCATTCCCTGGTACGGGCTGGGATGCCCGACCTGATGTTCATCTTGGGCTGGTATGCAACCGCCTGGGGCAACCGCAGTCTGGTGGGTATTACACTGACTGGGAAGTTAAGAAAGAAGCAATTTGAGATCTGTGCCTACATGTTTGTATCATGTTTAACATCAATAGAAACCACATGGATGTAGAATATTTTACTTTTTCTATCCATTTGCTCTCTGATCCGACTGGTAGGACTGTAAGAAACTTGCTGTGGCGAGCAGAGATCAGTTGAAATGTGGACAATTAGCTACTTCACCCAGTTCATTCCTCATCCTCTTAACTAGCAGCTGAAGAGTATTTTAATGCTGATCTGTCTCAGCCTTAATTGTGGTGCTATCCTAGCACAGTACAGCTTGTTTTAGTTCGTATCTAACAATACAGGGTCCCATTATCCAAGGGTGGTACTTGAAAGCATATCTGCAAGAACAGATCTCATGATTTTAATTAAAAGCTTCCACATATTATTTTCTAAGCTAACAAATACAGCCATAGTTGTAATTATGGAATCACCAAATATAGACTCAAGATCTTGTTAATAATGATATCTTTTAAAAAATCTCATAATCTTAAAAAAAATGCTGTAATTAAGTCACCAAGCAACTATATTTGTCTGCATGAAATAAAGCCAAATCTACAGATAATTGCAAATAATTCATTTCCCATTGGATTTTTTTTTTTTTTTGTATGCCAATTAGGCTCACAAATCTCAAGCTGTCACCTTCATCTCCAGACATGCAGCCGGTTGATAGCACAGCTATAAACAAAGCAGCCCGAGTGCCTCTCATTCCCTGACTAAGAAAGAAAATGAAGTTACCAACACACATTTGTAGATGTCAGCCTCCAGAGAACAGAAAAGGGAAAAAAAAAGTCCTTAGGTATACAACAATTTAAAACCTTCTAGCTTTTGAGAAGAGTGTTCTGGGAAAGCTCCCAAGAGGCTTCTGAGATTGCGATTCTTTGGTTAACAGCTGCCTCATGACTGAAATCCATACGCACAGCCTACGAGCCACATCCCTAGCCGTTGATGATTTTCCCCTCTAAAATGCCACGAGTCCTGGAAGCCCCTGTTGATGAATCTCAGGCAGCCATGTGCACCTATGGTGTCTGTCGCATGCCCATCTAGTTCCATCTGGAGGGCTCCCAAGCTTGAAATGGTGACTTGGCAAAACCAGGGAGGTGGCAGAAGTGACAGCTGAAAATGCTGTTGCCTTCACCTGTGATGACTGGTGATCTTGGAAGTCCCCAGGTGCAAAATCGCTGTTAGTACATCCATCCTCTGGCACCTGCAATCCCTCCCATCTCCTCTCCTCTCCTACAGTGTCCACCAGAACATGGCTGCTGTGAGCTGCTTAAACCTGCTTAGGGAATATTTAGGAGCAGTCAGAAGCGAACATCTCAGTGGAGAGACTTCTTCAGAATATGTAAACAAGACTAAGCAATGGCCCCAATCAAATCAATAAAGCAGCTTTATAAGCTGAAAAACTGCAGTGTTTTGCAGCAAGTACTTAGATGTATGGGAGTCACTTTGCCATCGCTGCTGCAGAACCTCTGCACTCAGCACATGCAACCTGCCACAACAGCTCATCGATGGCAGAAGTAACCATACAGAAGCAGAGATTCAGAGTATATGGGAGATTATACACTCACAGAAAAATGAAACAACTCTATTACAGGTCCATATGTCAAAAAATACCACATAAAATTCACAAAACCTGAAACAAAGTTGAACCATCAGTATGTGAGATGGTGGCCCAAACTGAATACACCTAACTTCAACCTCTACTCCTTGGTCAAGTGTTTCCTCCTAGACTGGCATCACAAAGCCTCGAACCAACTGAAAAGTGAAAATATGGGAAACCTGGGCCGAAGCTGATGGGCACAGGGGTTCCTTTAATTCACTTTGTGGTTCCCTGGAGTGAAGATTTGATGGTTCCTCCCAAAACTCCTATGCCTGACAAGTAACCAAAGCACCTCCCATCAATACCATCACCATCCCCACTCCTCAAGTTCCCTAGGATTCCCCTCACCATGTGCAACCTAAGTCCCTTCCCATCTCTTTCAAAAAAACTCTTCACTTCTGCAGGCAAAGAGTACACCGGATAACCTGGACCTCTGCCATTTGCCTTCCATTTCTCTCTGAAACACCCGACTTTTCCATCCTTGTATATTCGACCCATCCTTTGCACACCAGGTGGGACGAGGATGCTGTCACTGTATATATTGCCATAACCGTGGCACTGTCTGAAAGGGCGAGAGGCTGAATCTTGGGGGGGGAGATTGCACAGAAAGAAAAATTAAATGCTGTGGAAAGCAAAGCTCCTAAGACTTGCATCTATATCCATGATCAATCAAGTTTTCAGAAATGCTGATTAACACCAGCAGCCATAAAGCATGCGAGTTACAGGTCTGTCACATTCGCAAAACCCTGGCCACTAAGTACATTTGTAAAGATCCACATGGCTAACTTCAAACAACAGCCTGAAAAGCATGCCCTCCCCTTTTCCAGCATCGTTTTAGGAAAAAAAAAAAACCAAAACCCCAGAAAACATTTGTAACAAAGCACACTGATAGTCAGGTAGATATTTAATTTTTTTCCTTCCTGAATTTAACAAAAGCCTGTATCTACCACTCAAATTAAACAGTGTGCAGTAAAGCATTAAGTCTGTATTCAACAAGTTTAATTACTGTGTAAATGAAAGAAATTATTATTCATTCATGACATTTATCTCAGTTCCGGTGCTAGTTGCTTTTATAAAACTGGGATTGGGGGGGTGCGGGGAAGGAGGAGGAGGTTGGGTGTATAATTACTACTATATTTCTTTGCCAAACATTAGTGAACTTAAACAAAAAGTGCTTGTTTTCGCTAAAGAGGAAAAAGCATGTGAGCCATCGACGATGAATCTTAAGGACGCTCACAGCCTTGACTCGGTGCCAGACTCTGATAGGTGTACCAATATTTGGGAGGCCAATAACAGAGAGCTTATTGAAGCCCCCAGACCAGCTCGGGACTCTCGTGGGTCAAAAGCCACCCAAACTATGGGAACAATCCGAGCCGGCGGCCCCTGGGGAGTAACGGGAGCCACTGCGCGACCTGAAAGAAAAACTGGCAGCTGATGCTATCGGGGACTATCCAACAATGCATCTTTTCTAACGGATTTTCACAGGACTTAAACTTCAAACAAAGGAAAGGGAAAATAAAAACCCTTCAGCTGATTCAGATCAGGCATTTTTGAAAGGCTGAAGGAGAAGGCGAGGGAGAGCTTGCCGGAGGAGGGTACATAGGCGATACAAGTAAGTGTGACACACTCCACAGTCCGTTTCATATTGTATGTCATCCTGGTCCCAGGAGAACAGTTATTACCTGCTTTGATCCACCCAAAATGTTCGAGTTTTCCAGAAAGTGCTGTAAATAAATCCTAGCAACTAATCAAAACAGATTTTCCAAAAATATGCTCTTTCTGGAAAGAGTCATTCCTGTACTTTCCTAGCCCTCCAACTACCAGCATTTAAGAACTGCACTACAGGAGAGATTATGCTCTGGCAGAAGTGGCCTCAGTTTACTTTAAGGAAGGAGGGGGAAGAAAAGGAAAATCAACACTGGGCCACACAAGTTGTATGTAAGAAGTAGCAGTTGATGCATTTAGATAAGTGAAAGGAGCAGGAATGATCCTGAAGGTCAGCGTAAGCAAGGGAATAACTGCAGGGGTGTTTCATATCCACATTTAGACATACTGCTTATCCCGTCGAGCTAGCCAGAAAATATATCCTTTTTAAGAGATGCTCTGCAGAATTGCTGTGGCTGACTACCACAGCTAAGGCATTCAAGTGATCCTCTGAAAGCGTATGAAGTGCATACGCTCAACTACGGGAATAACCACGACTAATTTTTTTCATCTCAGAGTTCTACATATCAAAGCCCATTCTGATCTCATTCCTGATTCATAATGAGTCGCTCTGAAGTTTGTTCCCAATTCCTTGCTGAACCAAATCAAGCCAAGTGGAACAAGCCATAATCCAAGCAGAATTCAATGAACTGCACCCATTAAGAAGGCTATTAAAGCTTGTTCTCAGGGTTTAAACCAGGAGGAGATTTAAGATGGAATCGAGATTATCCCACATCTGCCTCTAAAACCTCTGTAGGCACCAGAACTGCCACTGTCAGATGGACCAGATGTCAGAATCGGTGGATTTGAGACACTGACCTATTATCTCATATTCTACATGCCACGTGTATCAGAGCTAATTTTTGCCCACAGACTGCATCTGTATCACCTCAAATACTTGATTATGTTGAAATTTAAGGCTCAGAAATCTCAGATGTTGCTATTTTGGACCACGTATACTGCCACTTCCACCGGCCTCGGAGCAGCCCACACTGTGGCTGATGAACCTGCTACAGCCTGATCCTCCCTCCTGATTAGACCAGCGGGTTTTCAGACACAAAGCACTATTCTCATGCCAAAACCTGATTACTGCTATACCCTAACAGCCACAACGACAACAGGGGAGGTAATTACACCCAGAAATGGGTTACACAGCACAGCCATGCCAAAGCCAAGTACTTTGGTTCACATCTGCACAACAATATCTGCATTTAGTTTTTCACTGTTGCTTAAAATAATTGCTGAATTTACGACATTAGTAACAGGAGACCAACAGCCCTGTCCTCTTTGGACTTTTCAACATCATTGAGAGACAAGGCACAGACACTGGCAGCATTCTTTGCAACACCCATCTGTGTGCTTCACCCATGGTTAATAACCTTTTGTTGGAGGACAGCTGGTCTCTGTGCTCAGTGCAAATGTCAGCCGTTAAAACAGGCAAGGGAGGGCTGGGTTTGGTGTTCTGGAGCTGAAGAATCCAAGTCCACTGACCCAACAGCTGAGGTATGACTGCAACAGGCAGAAGCAGACAGGGGAAAGAGAACCAGCCTACGTTACATACTCCACCGAAGGGTCATTTCAAAGCTGTTTATGTTCACCCTCCTCTTGTGTACCTGTACATAGGCTAGAGGATTCAAACCAGCTCCTTAGGCACATTCAGCATGAATAAGGAAAACACTTCTTTGCCATGCTGCACACATATATATTGTAGGACTTCACCGGTATCCTGAAGTCCTTATTTCCGCTCCTGCACTCAGACAGTCCTCAGTTTTCAACTTCCCAAAGAAAGGAAAGACCACAGAAACAGGGCAAAAGAAATCTTCCCCAACCAGATACTTCACCATAGAGGGCAAGAGCAAACTTCACTGCTGACGTGGGCACTCACAGGCAATGGCCAACTGGTCTGGAAAGTACACTTGGTCTGTCGTTAGGCAGTTCCACAGCCAGCTGAGACGCATGAACAATTCATATAAGGCAACACCAAAAATAAAGCTAATTACTTTAGGCTCATGATAAGAGAGATCTTTTTCTACAGGCAACTTTGCAAGGTCATCTTTCTTGCTTCACTCTTTTTTCTTTTTCTTTTCAAAAAAACCCACAGCCCAACAAATGACATTGAACTGATTTCAAAGCTTATCTAATTCCACCTCAGGGCAGGCAGGGGTTAAGACCTCAAAAAATACATGTAGATGAATAGAAAGCCAGGCTGGTAGGGCAATATTTTTAAAAAGAAAAAAAAAAAAAGTATTTTCTTACAGTCAAAACATAACCACAACCCCAGTGTTTAAGGTCACTTCCTCTCTTCATAGCACTGGGAGCAATCCTGTCAATCAGCCCTGCGTGCTGGTAGTCTCGGCTCACTCTGACTACAGAAAGTGGCACAGCAGAAGAGTAACATTTACCCGCTGGGAAAGGGGGATGGAAGACATAGCATTCAATTGATTCCAGAGGTCCTTTGGGAAGGATGGAGCCTCTCGTTTATTAGTGCTGACATTCAGCACTCGGAGTATCAGGCTGATACCTATTTAATTTAACGCCATTTTCCAGTACGGAAATCTGTTCGTCAGGCTCTCGCCAGGGAAGCCTAGCCAGCATCAGCCCCGCTTGCAGAGCTCTCCCCTGCCCCTCATGAAACGCTGCCAGGGCAGAACCTCTCCAGCACACGGCAGCGGCCGGGCTCAGCTGTGGGAACGCTTTCAGCTCTTCCAAGAAGAGAAGGCCTTGTGCTCCAGGCGATTTGTTCCTGTGTTTGCTAAAATCTTGATCTAGTGGAGGGGAAAAAAAATAACCAGCACCACTGCGTTTCTTTTGAGAGGAGAATCTGCCTTGTGCAGCGACGTGAATTGTGTTAGACCAGATGAGGCAGTGCCGAAGTGGAACCCTGACCCCTCTGAAATGAAAGGCAAACCCAACCTGGCTAAACCCAGGCCAGAAACCTCACCCTCACGCTCGGTTCACCACATTTCTTTGGGCGAGTCCCTCAGGCTCCTAGACTGGTGTTCTTGCATGTAAAAGGAGATACTTACTTCATTTTAGAGACGGATTAATTGCATGACGTACTAGGGTCTTTCAGGGTAAGATACCATTATTATTCCCTTAAAAACTCATCCTCAGGCAATCGCCTTGATCTGCAGCTGTCCAGTTGCCACCATGCTGCAAGTGTGCATTATGCTGGGATCATATGTCACAGTTGCATGCAATCACAACACCCATAAACTAATAAAATGATGAGGAGGTCTTGGGCAGGCTCAGGAAAGATCTGAGAGGTGAAAAAGGCTTAGGGTCATTAACCAACCCTGAGGCAGCATTTCTACAGTGAAGCCAGTGGAGCTATACAGAATCACCCCATACTAGATCTCAAGTCAGGCACCGAAAGATGCAAACACATGCTTGGTATAATATTCAATATCGCATAAGGAATCTGGGCATCTGTTTCTCATTGATCCCAGTAATACAGGTGCTTAACTCATTCATCTGTCTTGTGAAGCTGCAAGAAGGATCCGTCTACAATCAAACATACTGGTGAAGTTGCTCCACAATCTCTATTTCAGCTAAGCCCCAATCCACTCTAAGAAGATCTATAGAACCATACCAAATTTCCCCCGTCACAAAACAGAACTATATAAGAAAAAGTCTCCATGAAGTTCACGGGTTGGTATCTTGTCTTCCAGGCTTAGCAATGCTTATTGGACAGAGCGAGACAAGCACCTATTAGCACATCTCCAGCTAGATACGTTGACTTTCATTGGGTTGATCATGTGAATCAGGATTACAGAAGGAAGTTAAAGACTATTGCCATTTTCTTATACACACCACAAAGTGGAAAAATATTAGACTATATATCAAAATCATAAAGATTCAACCAATGCTGTACCTATGTTTGCTAATGTTTAAACCCAGAAGTATTACAGGACTATAAATACGCACGCACACAGACACTTGCACACAAATCTTTCAGATGTTTTCACTATGGTCATGATAAAAATCAGTTTACAACTCTGCAGGAACTCTTCCGAGGTCAGTATTGACCACTGACTCCGCTCCACACAGTATCCATACCTGGAGAGAAATGTTTATAGGGACACAGGCTCTAATTTGACCTTTTATCTGAAGAGGATGAAAGAAGTGATGTGACTGCAAAAGATACGCTGCACTTAAGAGACATACACATTTCCTGGTATATTTATACCTCTGGTCTCAGAGGTGCAAAGCAGACAGTGCTTTGCAAGCCAGCTTCCACGAAGGTATTGAGTCCCAGGACTGCTCATGGCCAGTGCAGACAGGGAGGGCAGCGCGGCAGTGGCGGCGGCCTGACGCGCCCTGGGTGACCTGCTGCCTGCCAGCCTGCCCTGCTCTGCCACTGGCTCTGCACAGCCTTG
Source organism: Phaethon aethereus (assembly GCF_964289735.1). Taxonomy (NCBI): domain Eukaryota; kingdom Metazoa; phylum Chordata; class Aves; order Phaethontiformes; family Phaethontidae; genus Phaethon; species Phaethon aethereus. Next base: position 10,565,924 of record NC_138595.1, on the reverse strand, counting down.
TGTATCGAACCACGATTCCAGCAGTCACTTAAACCCCCGAGAGACTCGCTGGGTTTGTATTTGTTCAGCGGTTTGAACAGCCTTGTCCGGCCAGGCCCGTTCAGCTGACAAGCTCTCCAGGACAGGCCTTGTTTCACCTGGTGCCAGGTGTTGCTGCAGTCAGGCTCTGGCTTTCCTGGGGTCCTACAAGTGCTACTTTGGGTAAAAACAACATATACGAGTGTAAAACTGCCAGATTCATGGTCGAGGAACAGCTGTAGGCGTTTGCTCATTCTCAAGGAGGATTATTCAGAATATTTGAGTAGACATTTCCTGCCTACGTCAGACGAGCCCATCTCCCGCTCTGAGAGCGGCCGAGCACCCAGAGCCTCTGACGTTCAAAACCTGAACACCCTTCAGAGATGGGGAAATAAGAAAATATTCCTTTTGCACAGAGAGAAACTATAGCACAGAGATGCAAGACTTCATCTATTAACAAGTATTTAAATGAAACAAGTAAATTAGAGGCCTGATTGCCAGGGCTGCTCTATGAAGGAAAATGGAGGACTTCGAAAAGCCATTCAGGCCTTGGAGTGGGCTCATTTCTCTCCTCGCAGAGCCAGGGACCCTAAGGAGATTATATTCCCAATTGAGATATCATATTACATGCTTAAAATTAGAGGAGGAAGGATCCAAGTCTAACTGAGGTGCCCAAAATGAGAAGGGAAACCTTACGCAGCTTTTGAAGCCACGAGCTCTCACCCTTTCCGGCGCAAGACCGCACGCGGGTCACTCCCTGCCCGACACCCTACGGCAATCAGCCGAAGCTGCTACCGCCTTACCTCCCACGGCAGCCAGTACCATCGCCTGTCCACAACTAACTGTTTTAAAATGTTTCTCATGATCTTGGAAGAGCTCCGTGTAATCAGTCCAGTGCCCAGAGCCAGCAAAGACGGGAATATAGCAAAAACACGACTTTGAAAAGGACTGAGCTTTTCTATTAACGCATGTCCCGATCCTGTGCGAACCTTCAAGATCAAGAAGCAAATAATATAAAGATCTATGGGGTGCTATGCCGGGACACTTTTTGGAACGCTTTTTGGTACATCTAATATTTTTTTAGATTTATTAGAGATTTAGATTTATATCCTCTACTTTATTTAGAATCAGATTTATACCTTCTACTGGTCTCAGAGGTCACTACTAGATGAGGTCACAGAAGAAGCGTCTCTTTCAGCAACCTCCCTCCAATGACAGTGGAAGGACCCACATCCCTGTTTATAATCTTCTGTCCGTGCTGAGAGACTAATATGCCACAGTGATACCTGAGCACTGAACGAGCCTATTTTCTGAGACAAAACAACAGAACTTCAACCCGTACCTCCAGCCAAGGAGACAGGTGATTTTGGTTTCTCTTTGGTTTCCCCCTTTTTACATGGAAGGAAAACAAAACAAAAAAAACAGGTTGGGAAGCTGGCAAGACCAACAGCAAAAGCGAGGGGTGGGCAGACGGCACCGCTCTGCCGCCGAGTGCTGCCCTTCCCACAGGATCTCCAGAAGCACAATCCTAACAGCACATCCAAAGCACCGATAACCACCGTCGGGGCCATACCCAAAACGTAAAAGCAGCCCCCTCCACCCACCACCTTATCGGTGAGAACCGCAGCGCTTGCACCCAACTACTGCCAATCCCTGACAAGAAGAGGGGATGCTTCCTCAGAGCGTTAAGGCATACGTAACACCTCCAACGTACCATATGGATGCCGCTCTCTCCAAATTTGCTAGCTTGACCCCTTTCCATTTCAGCATCCCACTCCGCACTTCCTCACCGCTGCAGAACGCAGTTTATTTCAGAAGGGGCACCCATGGACACAGAAGCGAAGACCTTTTCTGAACACACTGGATGATGAACCTCAGTGACATAAAAGTTAGGAAATCCAAACCAGGTCATAACAAATTGAGGCATAATGGAAACCAGCACAAAATTGTCTCTGAGAGGCAGTTGATTTTCTCTGTCCAGGCAATGCCTCTAATGTATTCCAACACAGTTTCAGCTTTAACTCTCCTGGATTGACAACAGAATTGAATTACACTTCCAAATCTCTCTCTTTCAACTTGTCATAAGATTTTTTTAATCCAACAAGAAGCACTTCCTTGGCAGAGCTGCAATTGTATTTTTCTAGCTTTTCTGATTTAGGGATTTTAATCTTTTTAGCCATGAATTGACTTCTCTGTACTAGCACTCACAGAAAAAAATCAGCTATTGCTCGCCACACAAGCTGCCAAGTTCCTGGGACCAGATGGAACGGATCCTAGGTTTTTAAAGGAGATCATTGACAATCAGAGAGAATGCACTAAACAAGCGAAGTTTCAAGAAGGCTGGACAAAGATTGATCACAACACTGAAAAATTACAGAAGACTAAACAAGGAAATAGAAACATTATCTATTCATCTCTAACATCTGTATCATGTAGAACACTGGAAGCTATAAATACTGCTTGAATAAAGCTACAGAGTAATGCAAGCCACATGCACGCCCTCACTGCTCCCCAGGAACAGGGATGCACTGCCCTCTTCCGACACGGAGGTCGACTCTACCCACGTGCGTGAGCTCAAGCTGGCTGTAATCCATTCGCAGAGCAAAATGCAGAACAAAATGGAAAAATTAGCTACAGGGGAAAGCAAAAGGAGACATTTTAAAACATTGCTGAGACCTACAGATTAGATATGTGCCTCGAAACATAACCTTAACAAGGTATGTTAGAGCTGCCATCAAAGTCATGCAACGATGCCAACTGAAAAGGGTGAAAAAAAAGACCAGCTACAGAGCTTTGAGAATATTTCTACCGTTATCACTGAGTGATAGGCAGCATTCGTACATAGGCATATCTTAATCCACCTCTTTCTAATTCCTCTGTCTTCTTTCACAGTTTCTGTTGCAATGTTCAAGAAAGGAACGATTTGGTTACTCAACTCGAGTTTATGATACAGTCAGTGAAATTCTACCCCATCTTTTAAGCAGATCAAGACCTATGCACAGACCTTTGAACCTGCTGTGTTACCGTATTAGCTTTCACAGGTCTTTCCCAAAGGAATAAAATTACTCCATTTAATTAGACTAAAATTCTCCTCATCTGCCCCAGAAGTTTCTTGTCACTTCATTCAACTGTAAACATAATTTAGGCTTAAAGGTTTGTGCTGGTTTTTCACTGGGGTGCTAAAGAGCTCTGTAATGCAGTAATTCACCCATCTTGAAACTTTTCTGGGCACCCAGCAACAGAAATGCTGCTTGCCTCCTCTTGGTGGTGTATCTTCTGCAGTAGCTTCAAAGAAATGCGTTGTAATTCTCCCCAAAATACTGCATAGATAATAACCCTGATAACATGCACACATTCTCACCCATTTTATGGGTGGAGAAAATGAAGCAGATAGAATAGGGGAAATGAGATTCCAGCTATTAATACTAGGCTGTAATCACTACACGATATGCCTTTGTTTTAAGGTAACAGTCACAGTCAAATCTGTAGCCGCTAAGCTTGGTGGGCGTTGAAAAACACCAGTTTTATATAATAGTCATCATATAAGACAAGATGGTTCAGAATGAACTGCCCCAGCACCATCAGCACAGAGGAATGGCTGCGTTGGGCAAGATCAAAGGCTCAGCTTGCGCAGCATCCTCTTTCCAACAGTGGCCATAAATGGATGGCCAAAGAGAACAAAAATAGGCTAAGTATATATAATACTCCTGTCTCTATTTATATACGTACATCTTTCCCCCTTGCTTCCACCTCATTTTCAGCTCACTGAGCTCCTGATGTGGTTTCTGCCTGCTCAGTGGAAAGCAGTTGATTCTTTTTCATTAATTTATCCACTCTCCCAGAAGCGATGTAAAATTTTAGCATCCACAATTTTCTTTGACAACCAGTTGCACCACCAGTCAACACCTTCACAAAGAACCACCTACTTCTGATCTCCTTCAGCCTGGCTCTTACCAACTTCCATTGATGTCCCCAAGTTCTCATGTCAGAAGGCAATGAACAACCTCCACCCTCCCTACGTCCCACTTGATTTCACAGACCTCTGTCACATCTCCTTTACCTATTTACCCAGCTGAAAGGCCCTATTTCATTTAGACACTTTGAACAGCTTGGTGTCTCTTCTCCAAGCATTTACAGTGTCTGCAAGTCTTCGGAGAAGGGAGGATGAGAGCTGCACAATCTGCCCATGACACAGGTAAATTGGGGATTTCTATTCCATCATAGCAACGTTCCCTTTTCATACTCAGTACATTTGCTCATATTTTAGCAGTTGGTCTTTTTTACTACTACTGACCGCCACGCTGACATTTTGATGGAAACATCCATTATAACTCCAAGATCTCATTCTTGCATAGAAACGGAGTTAGAACCTCCCTGATTTTACTCTTGCATGGAAATCAGCTCAGAGTCCATCATTTCATACAGGGCGTTAGAATTGGTTTAGGGGATTGTTTTAGTCCTTAAAAGCAGCATAAGGTATACGTGCTTTGGCACAGGCTTGCCACTATAGTGAGCTCAGACACATGTTCTTCCACTCTGAATCCCCTCTCTGCCGCATGCTCTATTCGTGCAGCTGCCCCACACCATAAGAAACCATTATTTTAACATAACCAGTGCTGTTTCATACAACCAGTATCTTCAAATTTGCTAAAAGCACACATAAATATTTGATCGAGCAGGCAATGCTGCTCTCACATCCAATTGCAAACAAGATTATTTTTTCTCCCAAACAAATCCAATAACTTGATTATCTGATCTGGTCTGTTCTTATTCTTCTGCTTTACAATTTTCAAATATTTGCATTTGTAAGTCTTTCAAAGCTTTAATTTGCTTAAAATGATTCACAAGCACCTTGTTAATCTTTTATCAGTTTTATTACAAACTGTAAACAAAACCCAGTTCTTAAATAATTAAAAGACAGAACTAGCCCTCAGACAAATGGAGTCCAGGGGGAAAAAAAAAAAAATCTAAAAAATCAGAGTAAGCCTGTAGATTTTTTTTTTCTTCCCATCTACAGAATTGGTGAATCTAGCTTCAAATCAGAAAACAATTCTAGATGAACAGATTGCATGTGACATCCCCCCAGCCAGCCTCTCTCATCTACTGTGTCCTGAATATTAATCTATCAAGTACCTACATGTTACTGGTTACAGCGGCAAACATACCACAGGTTTACAAGTCAAAAGCTCTGTCCCAACCAGCCGCTCAAAAGAATTCCCCTGCATTTGTGTGTGCCCAGCCATGCTTGAGTCTACTCCTTTACCAGCCCCAAAACAGTCTCTCCCAGACGGCAGAAGGTGTTACCATGGCTCATCGCCCAAGAGTAGGTAGCTGGTGCACACTCTCCTGTCCTCCGGAGGCACTGACTCACCTCAGAGTAGACCTACCTGGGCACAGCACGTTGGCAAGACTCGGAGAGCTCCCGCCCACATCGCTCCAACCTGGAGCACACTCCTGGGCCTGCCAGCTCTTGGCACAGCAGTGAAAGCACACCATGTTCAGCCAAAGCCCCCAGAACCCATGAAAAATATCACTTTTTCAGATATCTTCAACACTGAAGGTGTTGATACAATTATTGGCAGTTTCAATGCATCACTGAGCAGAGGTCAACAAGGTCCAGCCCAGCAGTGTGTGGGAAGATGCCAAATGGGAGCTGGAGTCTTGTAACAGAGGCGACTTGGGAAGCAGAAATACAGAACAGGGATGCTGAAATTGAGGCAGAAGACTCCTGGTAAGGTCACCGACATCATGCCTCTTTGACTGGCAGCATGTCTGCTGCACAGTATCTACAGGTACACTTGGCCTCTAGCTTGGAAGAAGAAAATACATTTGTCCCTGACTTCCCAGAGGGTGGCTGGCCGGCGGGGAGACACGCAGGCGAGGGCCCCCAGGCAGGAGTCCTCGTGTAGAAGACACACAATCAGTGATGCCACCGCTGAGTCTGGTGTCATGGTCACCCGTAGAAAGGATACTGCTACATCCATGATCCACATGGTTGCTACAAAACTTACCTCTAACTGTTCGGGTTGAAAAATGTTATTTAATGTAATTATTACTGCTATTACAACCTAGTCTATCATCTACCACATCTTCAACCCAGCGGTGCTGAAGAACACTGTTCACTGATACCAATCACTGTACAATCATTTTAGAAATTTTGATACAAAATTTCCAGCTTTCTAATGTATTTAAAATTGAATTTCCTTCTTGTTACAAGAGAGACCACTTGTACTGAAGCTCTCGAAAGCATCGCAATCTGAAGAAAACCTAAGGACCTATGAAAGCAAGACTGTGCAAATTCTAATTACCTTTTGAAGGCTACACTGCCATGCACACAAAAATGGATTTAAATGCATTACACACCTAAAAATGTGTAATGGATGCATTGCTAGCCTATTACATGCAGTTCATTGTGCAAATTTTTTTGGTTGTACATTTTGTGCATTGGGCTGTAAAAGTTGCTTAACAGAAGAAAATACACTCGATTAAAAATTTACATCAGAAGGGCAACAGGGCTTTTCTTCTCGTGCTCTTCTACCTGCCACTGACTATTCCCATCAGCATGCAAAAAGACAGGACTAAAGATGGAAAAGTTTCAGGTCTAGATCCCAAACCATATTAACGACAAAGCTGTCCAGAAGCTGGCTCCAGCTAGAAAAAGAAACCCACATATTCCCACTTATTGGTGGGAGGATCCTAAGGTGGCACTGAGATGCTTATACAGTTCTGCTCCAGTGATTCCCTTTGCAAGAAATACCACGGGGAAAATGGGTGGGTGCTCGGACTTCCTAAGGGCTTGGCCATGCCGGGCTGCTGCGAGTCCTGAGGGACTCCCGGCATCGGCCCAGGCAGGAGCAGCCCTTGAGTTGTCCTGACATGCAGGATGCAACAACTGCCCCAGAATTCAACGAAGAAAAAGTCCTTTAAATCTCAACCGTCCTCCCAAAGCCAAATGAACCTATAGACCCTTCTAATTTTTCATGTCGAAACATTACGGGTTAGTGATAACCACTTAGAGCAAAAAGCAAACTACAAAAGCGTTCACTTTGCAGAACGCAATCAGAAATACTTAACATTTTACTTAAAATACCCTTACCTAAAACTACACAAGAGTTCTCCCAAGAACTGGTCCAGCTACCAAGAATTGCCAGAGTTGGAGAAAGATCCATTTAAATGAAAATAAATAAGGAAACATTACTTAGCCCAACAATATTCAGCATTCTGCTCCGAATGCTTAGAAATCTGAGCTAACTTTATAACCATGAAGACCAGGCGGGGAATATAACACACAAAGAGATGCAGCAGCTCGCAGCCTGTTTGCAAATTCCGTGGCCCATCCTCCGCTTTCCACTGAGCAACGCAGCACAGAAACCGAGGGAGCCCGAGCAGCGCGGGGCTGCACAGAGCTCGTTCCTCGCAGGAGCTTTGGCCGAACCTCACTCCCTTCTGCAGACCCGGCAGCAGAAGACAACCGAGGGGCAGCTCCCGGCGCGAGCACGCACGTGGCTCGCGGGGCTGAGCGGCGCTGCCGCCAGGAGCCGACCTCCCACCCCTCCGGGGCTGGCCACCGCACAGCAAGGGCCTTTCTTCCCCCGGCTTCCAGCCCTGCCTACTTTTCGCTGGGCACGCAAGGCCACGAGACGCGAGCCTGTGCTTACTGCTGGTACGCCAGCCAAAGCCAGCATTTGCGGCCAAAATAAGGGAAAAACATCGCTCAGGTCCAAGCCTGGGGCGAAGCGCAGCAGCGGTGCAGGCTGCATCCACCGACAGCAAGCACCTATCGTCCTCCGACATCTTCGCGTTCACAGAAGTGCCAGATAAAATCATAATGCAACAACAAAAAGACAACACATGAAATAAGGCAATTCTCTGTGCTAGGGCTGCCAGGGCAGTCACGGGGTCACCCAGCAAACCAGGCGGGGGTAAGCAGCTGAGTCCCAGTGAGCACAGGCTCCTGAAGCACAAGAGCACATTTGTAATAATCCATATTTGTAAATATGTAAAGAAAATTCCTACATCTATTTCCCCAAGTTTGTCGAGTAGGCCCAATATCTGTACGCAAGCACATAAAACGACAAATCCCACTCATTTCCCTAAAATGCTGGTAGTCACAGTTGCAACATGATTTAAAAAAATGCAAACTTTTAATATTCATAGGCAGGAAAAATTTCAGCAGGTAAAAGTGATAAAAATACTGAAGCAGGTGTCTGTGCCGAGTAATTTGGGAAGATACAACCCTTTGCTGATCATCTCCATCAGTTCAAGGAGCAACATCTGACTTCACACCTGCAGAAATCCACCTACAAAGCAATGAGGAAAAGCAGTAGCAAAAACAAATAAATAAAATTAGCACAATTAACTCCAGCAAACACTTTTGGAGAAAAAGCAGGTGAGTTCCCTCCTCCCTAGCAAGGACAGTTTGAGTGCTGAGAGGACCACCCTCCCCGGAGCAGGGAGCTGCTCTAGAGCAACGCCTCTGGGCACAGGACTGACCCAAAAAGTCGCCAACCGAAACAGCTAGCCCCGAATCGATCAAGCCGGAGGTACAGATTTCTGGAAGAGTTCATCATTCCAGGGAAAGCGAATGTTTCAAGGAGCTCACGTCACCAGCCTGATTTATCACCTTGGCTACCTGGCTCTTCTGAGCACCTGTGTTATGCAAACACTGCACACATTTCAACATCTGGTCTAAAAAATACATGGACTTCTGAAAATGTGTTCCCGACCTGAGCAAGGAGAGGAAATAGTCCCAAGATGAAAAACTTTTTTTGCGGGGAAGGGGAGGGAGGAGAGGTTATGCCACACAGCAGATAAATAACCACATCTTTGTCAAATTACTGTTGCAAAAGACAAGACAAATAACGAGCAAAGTCAAAGAAAGAAAACACCCTAAATTCTCTAAAAATACATCCAACACATGAATCTCCAGCTGCAGAGCAGCCCTTTCAAGACCCAAGTCTCAGTGCTTGTAGAGAATGAAGCTTCCTGCCTTGATCCCCCCAGGAGAGCAACACAACCTGATGGAAGTCACATTTGATGTGCAGGTGCTGCTCAGTACCAAGTGGCTGAATTACTGGGTGCAGACCTCATCACTTTTTAAAAGTAATTTGGAGTCAGAGCTTTGATTTAGATTGGCTTTATCCTTTACTTTCAAAAGTACGACGGGTAATAATGCAGTCTGCAAGTTTAACATTTGAAACAGGGGTTCCATTTGCCTCTTTGTACTGACTAGAGGAAAATGTCTGTAATTGAAATCCTTCTGCTGGAAATGAAGCCCTTCAAACATTCAAAGTGGTTGCTTGTCCTTAAGGCTTTTTATTTTAGCTGTCAAAACTGTAAACTGCCTTTCAGAGCAGTGGGAGTCTTACGATAAAAGAAGAAATTAATGTACCCTCTATCTAGGTACTGGGTGTTTTAATCCAATTTTCCAGCTAGGAATACAGCACTTCTCTCCCTTGGGCACGGCTGAGGAGAGGAAAATTAAGCTTCGCTCAGTCCAGCAATATCTATCAGTGAACCTCAAGCAAGGGACAGGGCTTTTCAAGGACGAAGCAAAACCTTTCAATCCTCCAACTTTATCCATAAGCTCCTTCAGATACAAGCAGCAACACGTGAAGCCCGACTGCCCACTCACGCTGCCTCTCTCCACACATCTCCCACACTTTCTAGAATTTCATAGATTTCTGAGAGCTTGCCTCCCCGCCCCTGCCCCCCAGATCAAACTGATTTCCTAGTGTCAGCACTACTATTCATACGAAGCCGTTGAATTTTAATTACAGTGTAAATGCACTCAGACTGAATATGGGTATTATGTAAAAATGGCTCATGTCCAAATGACCTTATATTAAATCTTTGAAAGGGTAAACATAAAAACTTTAGGGTTTTTTCCAGTAGGCTCCCCTTAAGTTTATACAATAGAATACTTGCAATTAAATTGATAATAGACTCAAGATGAAGTTGTGTGCATCTCTACTTTAGTTAGTTTTATTATCTGATTATTTTAATCACAATTAAAAATACGCATCTGTGAAATGGTTTTACAGTGCTTGTCTAACACAACATAAGAAAACTGTCTGGATGACTTGAGCAGACTAACACACCAAAGTACGTCAGTTTATCCAACATCTCCCTCTCCTGTTTCCAGTTCCAACATGTCTTTAGGATAAAAGGTGAACATCCAACAATAGTTTAAGACCACTTCTCAGGCTTTCTGTTGCAGCTGCAAATGCACGGCCACTGAATTTTTTTTTTTCTACCAGTGTAAAGCAGCCACTGCACAAGCAGGCAGACGACACAAGCTGACTGGCTAAGAGATTTCCAGGTGCCAGGTGGATGCAGCGAGTTTGGAAGCTCCCAGAGACCCGTGAGGGTTGAATTTCCTTGAAGCTCAGGCAAGTTAGATCACCAAACCTCGGTTCAGGTCTATCTGCAGAGGCTGCAGATAACCCAGGTGGGATGAGCAATGTTTAAACACAATCAACAGAACAGTTTATATCAGTAAAGTGCAGCGACGCCAAGGAAGTAAAACAGGTTGACAATCTGTATGTGAAGGAATATTTTACAATATATAAGCTGCCTGCAGAGTTACCTCTGACATGTATACAAACAGACACACTTTATCACAGAGAGGTCTTCAGACATCAAAATCTTCCAAAGCAAATCAAAGGCAAAATAAAATGAATGTTTGTGACGGCCAGAGGCAAGGATGTCAACTTCAGCAAAGCCAGCCAGCTAATAAAAATGTCAATGAACTTCTTTACAAGAGAATTAAGAGGGAGTGGTGCAATGTCAGTATTGTGGCACACACAGGAAAAGCAGTTCTAGTTCTGATTTAGCTGAGATATTGCACTGGCCTGAGGGCAGAGACCCAACCTTTCCCTAACCTAAAATGACCCCCTTAAACAAAGATTATGTAACACTTCCAAATGAGGAAAGTAAACTTAAATTAATTTAGTTTTCACAGGCTGCTGCCAGAAGAGACATCACTGTCCTTTCTACCCACCCTCGACCAGGTATTTTCAGGTACATCCTTTACAGCCATACACTTGGGGTGAACCGGGACACACTCTGATCTGCCTGAAAATGAAGCCAGCCCAAAAAAAGGAATAAAACCTGTTCAGTTCCAGTTGGATCAGCTCCCAGACGCACGTCACCAACGTGGCTGCACAAGCACTACTGCTGACAACATGTAGCTGGGAGTGGGAACACTCATTCCTGCCGCAGCCCACACTTATGTCAACTGAAAATGAGGAACTGCATCTCCAAGTGAGATTTTAAATCCATTTAGACAAACTGCTGTAAAAAGCTGGTTTGAGAATTTCAAAGGTACTTCAGCTTAGCGAACATAAACCCGATTTCTAAAACCTTGACAACATGGAAAGGTTTCAAAAGAATTTGACCTAATTTTTAAAACCAATGTTGGTTACACTAAGGCAGAAGCACTGGTTTCATGGAGCGTGTACTCACAGCGTCCAGCCAGAGAACTGCACCAGTTTAATAAATTCAGCGTCAGTTCACACCTAAGTCACACTAGCACAAATTTACACGCACACAAGACTCGAAGCTAAGGCAGAATAAGCCAAGCACCAACTGCAATATGAAGGTTGACACAAAATCCTGCGTGTGGCAAGGGAGTACATCCCTACCTCGTAGCCAAGACCAAAATTTCTGAAGTGCCTTCCATTAGGAAACCCCCACTTCCATGCAAAGGACTAACGGTCTCTTATCACACATGAAATTCAATAAAAGACCAGGCCTGCACACTTCTGTTTTTGTCTTCCTGCGTGCGTGCATTATGGTTTTCGGGCCTTTTTCCCTCCAACAGATGAACGGACTTGGCAACTTCCCTGGTGAATCAGAAGAAAATCTTGTAAGGCACAAGCAGCTCTAAGAAGAATACAGATTAAATGGGTTTCCTGGATTTCATCCATGTTCAAATTTCCCAGGTTGTAGATCTCAAAAATATCTGTCTCTGACAAAACTGGTATGACAGGTTATGTAACACACACACAGAATCACCCGCTGACAGAAAAGCAGGAACATTATCCGCTCTGTTCAGGGACTCGGGGGCTTTCTGGTTGAACTGCAAGGGATATTTAAAAAAAAAAAAAAAAAAAAAAAAAAAAAAAGAAGAAATTTAATCATAAAATGTAAAGGTGAAAAAAACCCAACAACCTGGTATTTTACATAGCCAACCTCACTCACTGGCAAATAACTATTGATTTGATTAGATTTTTATTTCCAGGAAGAGTTTCATATGCTAAATATGTAGAGTTGATTTGTTTTGATATAGACACTAATAGGTCTGAGATGACTCTAAAGAACGTAGAATTATTGCGGAGAAACATCAAAGAGATAAAATATAACTGCCTAATAAAGTGGATTTTGCAGTCAAACTGGCTTTGTAAGACTGCCCAAAACAAATGAAAATGGAATAGTTAAATCTGTGACTTTGTTAAATATGCTATTTGCAGCCTGGTATATATCACAGGACAATCGTGTTAAATGAAATATATATGCTTCTTGTTAAATGAAATATATATGCTTTCACTGTGTGCAGTATAACTTGAGGCACAAAGACAAGTAATAAATCAATGTGGGACTATTTGCCAGAATAGAAAATTTCAGGCTAATAGCACATGCATGGCTTTTCCCCATTGTAACAACAGCAAGTTGCTAACTGCTCAAGGATGTTTAGGGAACAGATAGTGAGGCTTCTCAGTATTTTCACAAAAAAAGTTGTCTTGATCTTTTCCCCATTTCGCTGGGTTCAAGAAAACAGCAAAGCTACATCCAAATAGTCTGACTGAGTCTCAGCATTATTGGCAACAAGATCAGTCATTAACCTGGGGCAGGAAGCCCTCCAGGGAGATACCGAGTGAAAATGCAGCACAGACAAGCTGGTCCCCACTGAAATCTTGGTCCATCCTCTCCCCATCCCCGTCCCTCTGCTTCCCCCGGGCATCTGGGTACCAAGGGACAGGCAAGATAAAGTGGAAGATGAGGGGAAAAGGAAAATCCAACAGAAAGCACCATGTTCTGTACAATAGGAAATGCACCAAGTTCCACAGTAAAAAACCCAGCAAACAGTCTTAGAATACACGTCACTACTTTTTGACCAATAAAACTTCTTTCTTCCAGTAATAATTACAGATAATTAAATACTTTGTTATTAAAGGAGAAGAGAAGAAAAGAACTGACTTCCCTGCAGAAGCAGGTCACATCTTATAACCGGCTCTACAGAAGAAGAAATATTCCTCTCTTTCAAGCTCCACACACACACACACAAAATAGCTCTACCACTGCTTGCCTCTTTTTTTTTTTTCAAAAAATACAAAACAAAACAAAACAAAACCCCGACACAGCACCGTAGGAATTAGATCTGAGCCTTTCTTTTCTCTTCCCCTTCCACCATGCTGAAGTTGCGGCTGTCACATTTCAAGCCCATACCCTGCGCTCCACCGGCTTTCGGCACAGCGTTATCTATCAAGCCATGGGAAAACAAATTCACCAGTGAAACTTCTCAGCGGTGTTCGCTCCGCTGGTGGCCAGAGCTGCCTGTCAAGAGAAGCGGGCTGCAGGCAACTACACAGCGATCCCTTGGGAAAGGCTGCGGGAGAAAATGTACCGACTTACCTTCTCCGCATACTTGAACTTGACATAGAACCAACTTGACTTGATCATCGTCTCACCTCCTGCCCTCGTTAAAAAACAAAAAGCAACCCAAGCCTATCCTGCTGATGAAAAGCAGCGTGCCAGCACTCTTCCCGTCAGAGCCGGCGCTTTTCCAAGGGGAGCACAGTATTTAGGGGAAGCGAAGGGTGGGAGAAAGAAAAAAAAGACAGAAAGAAAAAACGATGCTTTCCTTCCGCAGTTCCAGTTTGTCCCCTCCTGCCCTCCCAGCGCTGAGCGCGATCTCGCTTGCTGCAACGGAGCTCGCCGAATGCCTTAGCTCTGCGTTTCGCTGTCAGCTTGGCTGCCTGACAAGAGAATTCCTCAAATGGACTTCAGCTGCATTCATCACAAATGGCACATGTCAGTAAAGCCAGGAGGCTGGCTCCAGCGCTGGCAGCCTCCCAGGACCATGACCTCCCCCAGTGGGATGAATAATGAATTCCAGCACTTCCCTCCAGACACAGATTAACACCTGGCTAAACATTATTCTGACAATGAGCTTGCCCATACCGAGAACCCTACCCGCTGCGTTAACCCCTCGCTCTCCCACCAAGCAGGGTGGCAGTGCTTTGGAGGCTGTCCCACGATGCCCTCCCCCATCTAAAGAAAGATTACAGAACTATATATAGTTTAGAAACAATAAAGCCTCTTAAGCATAAAGGAAATATCTCCTTTGCAACTCTGCAGCCGCAGTAATGCCACCATGTAACTGGAGCAAGTAATCGGGAGTCAGGCTCTCTTCTGCTCCCCCCTTCTCAGCCCTCCCTCTACATACCCACTTGTTAAGCTTTGATGCTGTCAGCCAAAGGTTTTAAAATAATATCTCTAAAGACCCTTAAAAAAAAAAAACACAAAACAAAACAAACAAACCACCACCACTATCAATAGGGAACTAATGCATAAAAAATCCTGGAATGACACCTATCAGACTGTTTGTTCTTCTGCCTCTTCAGAAACGCTGCCCAGTTCCCTCCCTCTGGTTTAATGAGACACATTGATTTGGTTGCAGCACGCTGCAAATCTCCCACCTCCAAGCACACCACAGAGCAGTGAGTATCAAGTTGCAAAGTACGGGATGAATATAATCAGCCTACTGTATTTCCACGGTATACACAAAGCGCTGTACTGGAGCTGAGCTATCTGGCCCAGCATCCTGTGTCCAAACGCTTTAAGATACACATGGAAACAGTGTAAGAAACCTCAAGTCCAAAGATGTGTCTTCAGTAACACATCTAATAACACGGATGGACCTGGATTTGTCATGCAGGCAGTTGAACCTCTTTACGTTTCCATAAGATGCTGAACGAGGTTCAGAGTTCCACTATATGCAGTAGATGAAAGTTGCCTCATTTTGTTGTTCTTAACCAGCTTTCTGGATATTTAAGTAGGAGTCTTGCAGTATCCTATCCTGCAGAGAAGAAAACAATTTGCTCCTCATCATCTCAGATCAGTTATGACTCTACAGATTTTTCTTGTCTCCCTTTTTCTCACACCTTTTGGGGACTGGGGATACCCACACCAATACATTTCCCCTTGCAGGGAAGCTGTGCGTGTCTCCACAGATCCTTTTCATCATTCTCTGTACCTTTTCTAGGTCTAGGTATCTTTTTCATAGGCAGAGTGAGATGGAATAAATACATGTACTGACTTACCACCTCCTCCTACATGTACGGACAGAGATATATAGTGGATGAGACAGATCCTGAAAGCTACTTTGTCAATATTACTCACCTAAAAAGCACTATCAATAGTGATAATGGTGTCAGGGCATCACAGGAAAGCTGTAACTTTGAGAGCCTGGCTACTCAATCACTCGCCAGCGGAGGTTTTTAGAACTTTTCATAAAGACCTACAGAAGGGATCCAAATACCAGTGTTGACCAATAACAGTCACCTCATTCAACTGACTGTATGGCTCTAACCTCCCCTGTGGCTCCACACATGGGAAGATGCCCTAGTCTGCCCGCAGCGCACCAGCTGGAGGTGAGGGTGCTGAGCCCCGCGCTGCCGTTAGATCCCTGCTCGGCCAGGGCTCGGGGCGAGCAAGTCCCTTCTAACCCCGCTCAGCCGAGCTGGTTCAAATCACCGTCACCCATGGCCGTAGCCATCAGAAAGGGCTTCCCATTGGTGTCACAGAAAAGTATTCCTGCACTGTTTAATTCTGCGTTTCTGTGGGAGAATCAACCTACGCTAAAAGGGTGGTAAAATGCCCCAGCCTTTTTCAGGTCTGTGGAAATATAAAAAATTGTGTCTTGCGAAGCCGTCAGTGGATGAGAAGGTCTCCTACAGGGAACGCACATCCAAAGAAAATTAAACCACTGATTTTTATTAGCACCTTGTATTTTCTGCACCTAAAAAGCTGGTTTTTGAAGTAGCAAATGAAAAAATAGGACAGATCTGGCTGTATGTTGGATGAGATCAGGTCAGGGCAAGAGCCTCGCTTCCTTCCCAGCTGCCGCTGCGCCAAGGGCTCTGCTGTTCCGCCAGTCCCTGCCGCGGGACACGCTGCCTGCCCGCACTGCCTGCCCGCACTGCCTGCCCGCACTGCTCGGGCTTTACTGCAGGCACCAAACGCGAACCCCAGAGCCCGACGCATCCTCAAGCTGCCCATGTCCACACGGACACCATGCTCGCTTCTACCCAATTACAGAAGGTTTGCTCGCTGCACTGACCCAGGAGTCCCCAAGGGGACCTTGGGGCAATATCATGGGGCGCAGCCACCGAAGAAGCCAGCTTTGACACTGTGTACCAAGCACAAACAGCTGTGGCTGAACACAATTACCAGGCCCTGGATGTTTTCCACTGGTTCATTAGCATCTGGCAGGACCTAACGTTCCAGGGTCACAAAACACAGAGCTATTATTTTATCTCAGGAAAATGCACAAGGACGTCCCTCGAGAGCTGTCCTTTTGCAATCAAAGGACAAGTGCAGTGCGGGGAACGGAGATGCAGAATTTTCAGCCATCATGTCCCCCAGCCAGGCAGGGAAGAGCCGACCACGCTACAGCATTGCTCATTTTTTGTTGCGCTGTTGAAACCCCCAACATCAGCATCGGCAAACGGCCCCTAACCAGCACCAGCGGAACCTGGTTAATTCTTGTAATACCAGTAGCTGTTTAGGTTTGCACATGTACGCAAAGTACACAACAGCTTAATTTTCGACACTGCTTGCATCTTTGCAGTTGAGCAAAATACACCATATATTTCAGAACCTACAGTGTCAGCACTTTGTCTGAAATGTATTTGAGTTTCATATTTTACAGAGTTACTGTCTATACGGCGCATCACACAACAGCTTTGCTTCTGTTTTGCCAATTCATCTTCACTTGCTAGGGACACGCTGCCAGACAAACAATACCTTGGATAGGGATTCATCCCTAAATGTGCGGTAGCATTAACCTCCAAAACTCTGTTATCCCACACCTTCTCTTTCAAACATCCATCGATAACATAAAATTATGTACTATTCAGATTCTAAGTTTGTACAGCCAAAATCCAGAATTGACTTGCTATACTCCTCTAAAGGGAAGCATATTTTGATAGAATATTTGCAATTCTCCAAGAAAAAACACATTTTCATTTATTCAGCAGGTTTTGTCATACTCTAATATACGATTTCAAATGTGAGACAGTGTACAAAGGAATTGAAATAACCTCTTTTTTAACAGACCATTGGTTCTAAGCCTTTTAATACACCCTAATGTATATTTAGATATCGATCCATGTTCATTTCAATTATCCCCCATGACAAAGGTAATCATACACTCATGCAAGCAAACCAAACAGCAAGTAGTACCCATTTGATTTTTAAGTTGTCTAAAAGCAGGGTACACCTCCTCCTCTTCTCTTTACCTCCAGCTATGTCGTCAAGTCAGACCGACGTTTTCTTGGTGCCATGTAGGAGGGAGGGAATGAGCAAACCGGGCGCTATTTCACCTCATACGTGCCGCAGCATAAACACCCCAAAGAACCCACTTGCGAGGGCACAGGGTGGAGCAAGCTACGCTGATCCCGGAGTAAGCTAAAGAGCACTGACCCTTACCCCAAGCAAAATGAACCTCTGTGCGTATATCTACGTATACAGGGAGGATAAAGCAAGATGATGTATTTGCGGCGAGGACTACGTCCAAGATTAATTACATCCATTCCTATCTCCTTGGCACTATGAGAGCAGAAAATCATCTCACTCCCTATTACCTTAATAAGCTGTCACACTTCCCAACCCACAGACTGAAGTGGGGAATGTTGAAAAAAACAGGACATAAACAACAAGTGCAAACAAAGTTTAGATAAATAGGAAGATCCCACCTCCAGAAAATGTTTACAGCAATATTTATAATTAGCCTGTAAAAAGAAAAAGGCAAATTGGAATGAATATAAATAAAAAGAACTTTGAAATGTTTTTCATAGCTCAGAATGGCTGTCTACAGTGCCAGTGATCCCTGGAAGATTTCTGAAGCCAAGAGCAAAGCCTGTGGGACCTGCAAGCTGACTAAAAGAGAAAGTTTTTCCCCCAAGTTCAGAGAACTGCAGAGTAGTATAGATTGTTTCAAACGAAGTGCAAGTGCTGAAGCTCCATCTGCCTGCTTTCCAACATGCCCAACACTTTCCGCGCTTTAAAGTTTCCAATACCAGATTCACTTCAAAGCACCCATATTCCATAACAGTGTTTTTCTGTTTCAGAAGTAACCCAGAATTACACCAGCTCTGTCTTCAAACTCCTTTACACCCTAAAAGGCTGCCCAGGACATGGACAGCAAAGAAAGGGGTCACAATGACCAAATCCAAACAAATCGATGGCTACACCTCGGAACCAACACGATGAACTAACAAGGCATCCGCAGCCTCCTGTGGCCAGCGTTACCGGACATTTCTGACTCGTCTGAAGGCCAACAGGGAACTATCATCTTTCAGGCTAACAGAAAGCACCGTGGGATTTGCTGTCTTGTTATTAACATGGTAACAATCCCATCTTGTACCTTATAACCCTGCTCTCCCATCAACACCATCTGCTCTTTCATCTTGAGTGCTGCTGAAAATCTCATCATAAACAAGCTGTTGTCAACTCATACTTCTGTGCACGTTTTAAAAAGAAACTCTCTAGGTCACTGGTTTGAACCCAATGTGTGCTGGCAGCACCCGAGAGCTCTCATGCTTTAATATCCTCTTTGAGCAGGTACAGAATGAGCCGCATCCCGCGTCCGGTGTATCAAAGTTCCTGGGACTGGCACCATTTCAGACAGATGAGACGCAGGATGAAGTGGTCCAGGAGACCAATGCCACCCCTACGGCCCTCCAGCAGCCCTGCTTTATGCAAAGCATTTTTTCTGCAATGATTGAAAAGTGCCAGTAACATTTCCCTTGCCTGTTCTAAGACCTACCAGGTCTCACCCTGGGAGTAGGGTAAAACCTAATAAGAAAGTCTGCCTGATTCAAAGAGAAAGAGTACAGATGGAGAAAAGCAGTTTGAAGTACTATGTCTCCCCCAGTGAAGCCCCAGTTTGTAATGAATTACGGCGAGTGATAAACCAGCTCAGGCATGTGCTCAGCTTTCTAGGTGAAATTATGGCTAGGAGGCACAACCACAGAAGCCCGAAAGGTTCAAAGACACCTCAATAGAGTCCACAGAGGACAAGAAACAGACATTTGCTAGTGGTTTACAATCTGCAAGAGACAGACTGAGACGCAAGAAGGACAGCCCATAAGCCTGGCGCACAAGAGCTAGGCTCATGATGGTTCACAATATGTTACTTCTGCCACATTGAGTTATATCAGGTTACAATAAGGAAAGCTACTGATGTTATACGATACGTATACGTAGCTGTGCCAGGAAGTCACGTGCGAGTATCTTCAGTAATGGGAGGCAAAGGTTGCTTAAAATGTCTTTTTAATCTCTGGAAAAAAAGGTGCAGTGCTATAGTCTGTAATTAAAAAAAAAAAACCAAAACCAACAATAATTGCCATCTGGACAAAATGGCTTATGAAATTAACAGATCAAACGATGCTTTTGTAATCCTAGACAATGTTTCTGCATTTTGTTCCCTTGCTTTCTGGTTTCTAGAGCTACAGCAGTGTTTGACCAGGGTTTTATTACCTGGAGAAAAGTTCACTTTAAGAACATACCAGTACTGAGAAGTGTTTGAAATGACAGAATTTTCAAATGCAGAAAGCAGTGATACCTGTGCCACTCCATCATTTCATCCTACTGGAAACACCTCTGCAATACATTATCTACTTGTCTGTATGTATCTCCCTCATTTACACGTGGAACGGGGATGAGGGAGCAACATATCGGGGCAGAGGCGAAGTAAAGCAATGCATGAAAAAAAAATACAACCTTTCCATGCGATGTACATACATACATTTAAGCACTAACACAAGTTCCCTTTGAACACAGAATGGGGATCAGATGGTAGGGCACTTATGTCCAGAGTTAAATGAAGTCCTGTTCAACACAATGTTGTACTCTAAAAATCCATACCAGCATAGCTAAGCCTGCAGCGCCAAGAGCTGCCGCATTCGGCAATGGATACCGGGTAATTTACACCTCAGCAATAAGTGCTGTAACCTACTTAACACTTACCGAGGCATAAGGCACAGAGACAGTGATCAAGGACTAAGGAAGGAGCAACTGCATAACTACGCCGCGAGGTCCACGCAGCCGTGCCCAGCAGCGTAGCACACCAGCAGGTCACAGATCCCAACCGCAGCAGCCTCCAGGCAGTCCACTCGCACTCTGCCATCGCAAGCACAGCGACCTGTACGCCTAATGTCATCCCTGCCATGGCTTTTGCATGACCCAAAATTCTTCTTGTGTTACACACAACGGGTACCCCAGCATGGTTCAGGAAGGCAGAGACAAAGAAACAACCAGTGTCTCCCCAGACATGGGGTTACCAGTCCCAGCTCCTCCTTCACCCAACAGAAAACACCCTGAAGGGTCCATCCTTCTTTCAACTGCCGAGAGGTCTCGTGTGTTCGTAACCCGCTTCTCTGGGAAGTTCCCAGGACACTGGATATTACCTGACAGTTCCCACACACCACGCTGCTTTCGTCGGAGGATGCTCTGTACCCACCAAGCAGAGAAAAGACCCCAGCTGACCCAGACTGGAGACCGCAGCCTGGAAGTGCGCGTGTTTATGCACTTGCACGTACACATAACTAAAAACCAAGCGGTCGATTTGAATTTGCATTGCCATTCGATTTTCAAAGTAATTCTAATTCTTGTGAAGTTTCCCTTTAAAAATGAGATTTTGTTCTTTAATATTCATTGACTTCTAGTTTGCTTCCTACACACAACACATTATTTACTCTACAGTGGCTTGGTGCATCAATTATGGTAATAGTTTGTGAATAACATTTGCATTATGGGAAAATGAGCCTGGTTATTTAGCACTAGCCGAACCATCCCTCTGGAAAATTGTCGCAAACATATGTATCGTATGCCTCCACTTAAACAGATCAGTAATTACACTAGTTTATTAAGAAGAGCCAGCTTTCTCCCCCCCCCCTTTTTTTTTTCCTAAATCCTTTTTCTGAGAGCAGACTAACATCTATATAACCCTTTCCTTTAGTCAGACAGCCAAAGGTAAAGGCTAGTGACTACTGTTACCGTGTTCTCATGGCAGGGCTTACTTTATATTGAGATATTAGGGGTGTAATGCACCTTCTACGTTAGTTTACTTTAACGCGGAAAGTGTGGCTCAGTAATTGTGGTGTTTGATTAATGCTCCATTTCAGTCCCTTTGGCTAAATTCCAAGCTCAGCTCAACTACTGTAAATTCTGATTAACACCTGTATTACATCAGCACCTGGAGTTTATGTTCCATGAGCAGGACTGCAAGATGCTAGGAACTGTACATGGAGAGCCACGTAGTCCTTCCCTTACCCAGAGTAACTGTACTGCTGCTAAGATTACTCTGGACCTTAGTGAGTTTAAAGCATTACACTTTCTCAGTGCTTTATGAATACCTGCCTAAAAACATCTCAACCTTAAGCAGTTGAGAAGAGTGAAGAAATACTACAACAGGGGGTGTTCACCAAAAAAACCAAACACACAAACAAACAACCCAAACAGAAAAATGCACAGCCTTGTGCACTGAGGAGCTGTAGTACCAGCACCTCTGGGAAGAGCTCACGGCATTTCTTATACTCAGACCACAAAATTCTGGCAAATAAGCAAGTATGTTAGCATACTGCAGTTGTTGGCTTGCTTTTCTAGTGTCCACTGTTAAGTTCAGGTATATCTGGAGAAGTTAATCAAGGTGTAAACCTTTCTTAGAGCACTGGGGATTTCCACAGAGCACCGAAGCGCTGTCTTCATACGTAAGAAACGCGCAAAACTTCCCCTTTGCATGAAAAGGCAGAGGCAACACATACTTGGTTCCTAAGGTCCTGAACTGTAACGTGGACAACTGAAGCTGTCGATGACATCAGATCTCCACAGGCAATTCCCCAATCGGAGCTAAACTTCCGTAGGCAGAGTGCACTACAAAGAGTCTTAAAACAAGTGAACTGAAACTGGAAAGAGCATGGTGTAGACAACGCAATACAACAGTACCCAAGATTATGCACCATGTGCTACGCTTAACTGCAGCTGTTATGCAATGCAGTGTGCCGGCAGTTCCTCTCCAGGCTGCTGGGCAGGGCGTGGTCCAGGTCAGTAATGAGATGAGATAGTTGTTATTATTTAATGGCTCTTTCGTTGCCCATGACTTGGTGGTCTCAGGCCAATTCCAAAGTTTCCAGCCAAGAAATCATCCTAATGAGCTGTCTCAAAAAGCAGTCAAAGATTACATAGGCTATCAACACTCAACTGCATCCTTGTTCTTCAGCCAGATACAAAAAAAAACCCTAATAATGTTGGACAACTTTTAGTTTGCTCTACCTCCGTAACACCTTCCAGCTGGGTTCCCAACACATGGAAGGTACCAGGTATTGGTGCATGCAATACCAAGCCGTCTTTACACCGTGCACAGTATACCGTGTGATTTTTCATCTGTAGTGACAAATTTGAAATTGGTCTTACTTATTCTGTACAGTACGGGGTGTGTGCATTTGCAAGTTGCCCAAATGCTCATGCTCCCAGCTACAGTATGAAAATCTCCATGGTAAAAGCTTCATCAGTCCCACAACGCACGACGACAGCAAGTGCTCTATGTTGTACTTCACACACAGGCTGGGAAATTAGCTCAGCCCAAAGCCGGGACTGCTGTGCACATACACTAAAAGCTGAGCAAGGACATCCAGCCATTTCATCAGATCAACACCTCCTTGGCAGTTTCTCTGTTTCTTTGGACATGCTCTAAAGTTTAAATCGAGCTGGGAAGTAAAGACAGGCAAGTTTGTTGCCTTTCTTGCTAGTTCTTAGGCGGTAATGCCAGTGTGGAAAGGCTGTCACTCTCCCAGAGTTAAGTGCACTTTTTATAAGAGCATGCAAGTCTTAGGCTCTGCACACTCTTGCTGTACTTTGTACCCACCACAGAAGCTGACTGTGACCATGACAGATTGTGTCAAGTCCAGCAAGGACTGGCTATCACTTTGAACTTCAAGGTAGAGATGTTAGTGACTGGATGTGCAGGGATTTCAGAGACAGGAGAGAGACAGTCTTACAATTAACCAGACATAACTTCCCACCTCAATTCTGCATATCCAGGACACTAAAAAGGCCACATCAGAAAATCACACTAAAAGAGTCTGTCTGCATCTGGATGGCACTGTGTATTCTGAGATGTCAACTCCAATACACCATACACTTTTCCAAGATTGGTGAGGATGAAGATATAAAACAGAAATGAGTTATTCTTGTGATATACTTACGTACCAAGTATTAACCTGTATTGAAGCTCTTGCTCTAACAAAGTACCACTAAAAAACCCACAACAACCAAGCCCAAAAGCTTGCCCCATCCGATCTAGGCAACATTACACCCACCAAAGCAATACCAAACCAAACCTTTTCCCTCTACTTTGGGCAACTAAACAGCACAGCATCATGTTTGCCACAAGACTCAAAAGCAACGCTTTTTGTCCTGTCTCAGTAGAAAAGGTGTGCTTGTTTTAACAGCAAAGAGAAGAGGTTGGCAGCTCTTGACAAGCCTGAATCAAAGTTTCTGCAAAGAGAATGGCAAAGGTCGGGCTGATGCTGAGAGCTGGCACTGCAGCGATGTGCCACGAGCTCCCATCTCTGCTGGAGAAGCATTCAGCTCTGTCTTTGACACACTCTCCCTTGCTACAGGTTTATCTTCCTGATCCTAAGAGAGGAAAGATAAAAATAGACATGCAAACAGGATGAGGAAAAGAAAGGGGGAAACTGCAGAACAGTCCCCTCCCTCATTTTAATTATTGATGCAGACAGCCTAAGCAATCTGTAAGCCATATACATAATGTATTTACTTGAAAATCCCAGCAAATCCACATGGTATTACAGAACAAACTACAAGCTGATCTGGG
Source organism: Phaethon aethereus (assembly GCF_964289735.1). Taxonomy (NCBI): domain Eukaryota; kingdom Metazoa; phylum Chordata; class Aves; order Phaethontiformes; family Phaethontidae; genus Phaethon; species Phaethon aethereus. Next base: position 10,541,782 of record NC_138595.1, on the reverse strand, counting down.
AGCACTGTCTTAAGAACTGGGTAAGCTGTCTCCATGTACTCAAAAATCTGTTTGACAAACGGAAAGATTAGATTAATGTTAATAATCCTAACGTGCTCAGCAGCACTCTTCCTAGCCTAGCAATGCCGTTCAGGTGTCCGGGCCTTGTCTTGCATCCACATCAGATACTTTTTTCTGTACAGACTCGCTTGTTTAAAATGACAAAACACAAGGCTGGCTTACATTCTTCAAGACCCCCGGTTTGATTATACACACCACCAGTAGTGTTTAGGGATCAGCCAGAAAGCAGCACATGTTTTACATTGCAAAAGACCATGTTTAAGAATAAATAAATAAATAAACAATCTTCTTGAAACAGCTGCTTTTATGTTTGGGCCTAAGGAGGGAGCATGGGAGGAAAAAAGGAAATAAGGGCAAAGAATCAGACTTCAGCCTGACTTTGGTGAAAGATGTTGAGTCCTGCTGAGCTCTACAGGTCATTGACTGGAAGCTGGACAAGAAATACTTTTGTTAAAAATAACGTTCACTGTATGTTAACAGACAGCGCAGGCCGCAGCAGGCAGCAACGTTTAATACAGGGTGAAAATGCAAAACCTGTTGCTCATTCAGCCATTCACTGTGTTTCAATTTCAGAGTTTCCTCTCGCTCAGTAAGAAATCACGGACAGCCAACGCTTTCCACATTGCTGCTGCAGAGCACTAAATGCGCTTGCGGGCTCCAACAGCAAGAGGGAAGAGGGCAGGGACCGTCACCCCACAGCACCCTGGACGTGACGCAGCGAGTCCCAGGGCACGGGCTGAGCTCTCGCTCCCGCGCCCGCAGCGCCCAGCGAGCGTGGCTGGACCAGACGCCGTACCTCTGCAACGCCCAGATGTCTGCGAGTCCTCTGCTGCAGGGCAGAGCCTGTTTGCAATTTTCTTCTCAGCCACCAGTACGAAAACACAACCCTTCAGACAAACGGATCCTTCACTTCCTCCTAGCTGCTTTTAGTGGTTTCTTTAATCTTTTAAGCTTCTGGGTCTAATCCAGCAGCTGCCATCAAAAGTACTTGTACAACTGCAGGGGAGGGAGGAGGGAAAGAATGGGATATACCAAATCATGAAACACATTTTCTGAGCTTCTTTGTTCTTACATACACACGCATGCAAGTGCATTTGGAAGATATTTGTTCCCAGACCAAACACATTTATGTACATACCACCTGTGATGACCTGTACTGCCTTATCTATAAAAACATGCTTTAGAGAGATGCTACCAAATAAGTAAGATGACACATCTGAGATGGTATACATTAAATGGTGTGTCTCTGCTATAAGTACCTCGTGGACATGCACTATATAAGCAGATGGTTCCCGAGATTATAATTCCTGCTCTTTGGCTGAAACCTGAAAACATTTAGTGGTTTTCTTCAAGGAAGGCTGCTGGAGTCTACAAGCCTACAAGAATGCTTGTTCTCATTTCAGCAACAGAAGGCATGTTTCAGCTCTCCCAGCAGAAAAGTTTAAAACGCGGTCTGAGAGCACAGTAAGAGTCCAAAATCCATAAACAAGGAGAACCCAAAATTGTTCAGATCACAAAAAACCCCAAACCAAACAAACCCAAAAAACCAACACAAAACAAAATGACTCTTGAAATTTTGAGCACCAGGATCTTGCAATTTCTGCAGGATGCCAACAGCTGTATGTGTGCAAAAAACAATTGTTTAGAGGGGCTGGAGGGTCAGAGAGGCACCGGGTGGACAAATTCTCGGTCCTGCCTAGTATCCCGTTCACACTGTGAAGTGAATTTGCTGGTACATCCTTCTCTTCGAGCACAATCCCATCTCCCAGCCTACTGATATCTATATTAAGTTTCTAAAAATAACATGTTCTTCTTACATAAACGTGATATAAAGGAATTAGGTGACAGCTGACTAAAAGAATCCCTTTAAAGGCAAAACTTGCCATGCACCAAATGCAACTAATAAGCAGCGAAGCCTTTTCATATTAATTGAAGAAGACAGAAGAAAGCTTCTAGATAAAGTCACAGTTTTCCTGGAAAGGAAACGCATTTCCTCTACAGACTGACTCAATTACTCCTATTCCCACTTATAAATAAGATAATGGAATTTCTCCAGTGGATTTCTATTTCAGAGAAAGATCTGCTAAAAGCGCCCATCCAGGTGCAGGTCCCATAGGCGCTCCGCAATTCCCGTTGCAATGAAGGATTTTGCCATTCAAAACCAGAGGTACCATTTTAGGCTTTAAAATATAGTTTAAAATAAAACTCACCTACAGTTTTCTTGAAGTAAAAGCTTCTAGAGTTTCTAGAGTGCCTAGTCTTTTTAAATTACATGACAGCTGTCCAAATACAAACCAGAGCAGTATTAACTTCCTGCGTCTGCAGGCGTTTTGAATAATTCTGCAGTGTCTCAGAGCTTATCCCTCCTAGCAACAGGATGAAGTTCACCAGAACCAAATCAGTAACGCACAAGAAAGTTAATATGCAAATCAGTCTGTAGAAAAAAATAACAATTGTTTTTGCATAACCTGGCTAATCCCTAAACCTCAGGGTACTGAATAATATATGAATTATCAGATCGGGATCCATCTCTACGCCAACGTAGAATACGCCGCTGAGGTACAGGGCACAGCCCGACACCGAACTGCCAGGAGGTCCCTGTTGTCGAACAGAAAGAGAATTAAATAACGCCTCCAGAGACATACGCTGGAGAAAGCCGACACCAAACATCGCTGACACCGGCCAAAAGGGGCCTTTGTGCCACGTGCCGCCAAGTTGAGAGGGGACGTACGGACAGGCGCACGTCAGCTGTTTGGGCTGGAGTCGGCGAGTCACTGCCTGTCCCCCCGCACCGCTCCGAAACGCTGGTTGAGCTCCCAGCTGTAGCTCACAAGGCTCCATTTCACCCCGGGGGTCCCCTCCAGATGTCACCGGCGGCGCGGGGCCCCACGGGATGCGGCTGCACGCACGCCGTCACCCGGGGATGCCCACAGCACCCCACGGAGGGTTTCGGGGCTGTTTTCCCCGGCAGCTGTCGCGGTGCGATTGAGCTCTGCGTCAGAAGTCAGAGCTATGCCGAGGACAGCCGAGCGTGTGCAGGTTCAAGTCATTTTCTATTGATCCCAACAGCACACGCCATGTTGCCAGGTAACGGGGGCTGTAGGCAGGACTCTTCCCCCCTCTGATGCACGACCTGCTGCGTGCCGGCCCGGTAAACCCAACACCCGCTCCCACGCTCCAGCTCACGTTTAACCATTCACTGGCATTTAAACAGCGGTGCCAGAGAAGACCGAGATCACTCCTGGCTAAGGGGATGTCTAGGCCACATTTCTTGGAAAAACTGGTTTGCAAGCCCCTGCAGAGAGAAATTAGTTACCTGGGTCTCCAACACACCGGTCGTCCCGGCGTGAACACATCGTTCAGACAGGAGAGTGGGACAGGCAGAGTCCTCTCTCCTGGTTTTGGCCTCCCAAAGAGCACCCTCCTCCGTGCCATCTCCTCAGATCGCCTCGATGCCGCTTACACAAGACATAAAGTACAGCACACAAATAATAAGCTACTAAGCAAACAGCTACACCACCGTCTGAGGGCATGACCCCAAAACGCTCAGTGCTAGGATGCAAATATCTCTCAGTGAAAGTAAAAAAATCGAAACATGATTTTTCCCATCCTCAGCGAGCCATGCTGCTGGACTTGCTATTAGTCTCCAGAATTCCCTAGATTTGCCCCATTGCTGAAATTCAACAACATCTAGCTTGATTTGTGAATAGTTTGGGGAGATATCAGAATCAGGTTTTTGGATAAGCTAGATGCTACAATAACTACTTTTAAAATACATTTTGAGCTTTGCTTCTGTGTTGTTTCTGCAACTGTAGAAACCTTGAAAGCTGCAGTCCTTCAGACTGCACGTATCTACACCTTTACAAACTCTATGCCAAGAAACTAAACTACTTTTTTATTGTAGCAAAGCCAATACAAACCCTTCAGTTGTAGGTTTTATTCATATGCAGTATTTTCTGGTGGATATTAAAAAAACCCTTAGTAGTTCCTATCTCCTACCCAGGACAGCCAATGCAACGGCAAGCTTTGCTGTCTATTCTTTTCCTGTAACAGAACACAGTTAGACACAGAAAAAAGGAATCCAGAAGGAGGACTGATGTGTTTCAACATCGCTGCTGGCATCAGACTCTTCTTCAGCCACCCAGCCTTGAAAAGCAGGCAGGCAAACAGCTCCTTACAAATGACTCTTGTTCCTCCCTGAATGTTTTTATTCATTGGCTTCGACGCTGTTGCAAAGCGCATGGGAGAGATGACCCAAAGTGACAGGGTAACATCCCCGCATAAGCTGCTGCTAATAAAAGCAGCATTCAACAGTATTACCGCTCGCTGGTCACATTTTCCAAGGAAAAGACAAGAAAGAGAAACTGCAGTGTGTGTAAGCTTGGGCTGCATGACACGCAACGTCGTACAAATTCATAAAGTAATTGGATTTTGATAATCAGGCTCTTTGTTAGGGGCAACATATTTTGGGCATGTCTACACACTTGATCCACAGCACATATTGTATTAAACCAGACAAGAATTAAAATGAATTCTACCAGCTCTCTGTGGTGAAGTCCAGTATGAAAATTACCGAATTACAGCTCTCTTTAAATTAAGAAAGATGCAGTAAGTCCTCTTACAGGTTATCCAGCCGGACTGCAGAGCTACTGTTGAATAACAAAAGCAGCAAGGTGAATTACTGGACACTAACTGTAAAGCTAAATTAAAGAAAACAAAAGCCTCTTCTGATATAATTTCCTCCTTTATCTCTCATTTTTATACTATTGTGCACTGCTGGGTTTTAGCCAAATAGGAAAGATGATCGAGGACAATGCTTCTCTACCTTTTTTCCACTGAAGGACCAAGCTGTTTTGGCAAGGGGAAAAAAAAAAAAATCCTAATCCATATTATGGCCTGTTTTTCAGCCCCAGCTGGGAAGAAGAGGCTGCTACTGGAACACCTATTATTTCTTTAAAGAGAACCATATTGTTTCACAAAACAGCAACCTTAGTCTTATAATTTTGTATATTTTAATTTGGCACTGGCCACAAGCAAAAGCACGTAGCTATACTTCTTCAGGAACGTGTCTGAGTGCACAGGGAGTGGGGTGTTTATATTTTGTTTTAACCCCTTGTTTTGTGGAGCTCCTTTGTCATCTTAGAGACCTCAGGTTGAGCAAAGCTACTCCAGCAGAAAACAGACTTTTGTTATTAAACAGGGATTCAAGACACTCATTTGTGATGGCCAAGCCTAAGTTTCCCCGGCTTTAAGATCCTGCGTTTATTCAATTCTATTCAATTGTCTGACTGCTTTGACCGTTGATGTTTGCACTGTGCTCTGTGGTCCGAAATGCTCAGAGAGCACAGGTTACTATGCCAGGTTCCTGGCACAGGTTGCTCCCCCTGACATCCCAGGACGCAGCTGTAGAATGAAAAAAACAGAATACACATACTGGCTTTCAAATTAATGGATCTTAAATCACAATTTCCACATTGTCTAAATGGTCTCTACAAATAGTTAGTGAACGACGATTTTGGTTTCCATTTACAGCAAAAAGGGAATAAGCACCTTCAGGACCCAGTCTTGCTCAGAGCCCGATTGCCGGTCCTTGCACTCCCTGCCGTCACGCATGGGGAGCGGATGAAGACACACAATTGCTCTTCCCAGTATAAGCAGTTGGATCTCCTAAAGAAGACCTATGGTCTAGAAAAGCAGGATGAGGCCAGAGGTACGAGTTTCATTAGCATGCCCTACAGGAAGAATACGAGGGGGATCTCTCCGACTCCTGTTTGCATTAGGGAAGCAAGTTAACATATAGCTCTCCCCCAGCACCTTGAGCTGTGGTTCCCAACGGACCAGAAGCGCCCGGGGATTTACTTGCTGAAGCTCTGCCTTGTGCAAAATCTGTGCCGTTCAAATTTTCTTGTGAGTACTTTTCCTCTGAGAAAACCGTAATTTATTCCCTCGAAGATTTGGATGGTTGCCTCAAAATGGTCGTGGATTTGGGCTCAAACCATCAGGGAATAGCAGCATACTCATGGGGTTGCAATGACATCTGCTGATGAGGAAGGCTGTGATACGGAACATGTGAGAACAGTCAAGACCTGGAGTTCAGAAAGCAGAATTATGTCTCACTGTGTACTTATGGAAACACAAGTCTATAGGTGGAGAAGTACGTAAGGGGATGAAGGAAACGTTGTGGGGGGGTGGGGGGGTGTAAACTAGTCACATACATTGTTTCGAGCTCCTATGAACACATACACAAGGGAGCAAAGCAAGGTACCTAAAACCCCAAGCAGCTGCACACAGTGTATAATCGTTTGCGAAAAACCTGCTCCAGCAAAGAGGGCATCACACGTATTTTGGCAATAGTAGGAAAAGAAAATAAAAGCACACACCGCCTCTTTTCCCCATGTGATCTGACAGAATACGAGTGTGAGATACTTTCTCTTCTTCCTTCCACATCCTCTGGTCGTCTCCTCTAACTGCACACCAGGAATCGAGGCAATGCGAGGCAGCATTCACCATTTTGACATGAGCAGGCTGCCGCTCGTACCATCTGCACATGTACTGCAGATAAAACCAGCAGCGTTGAGTAATAGCTCCGTTCCATAATATAACGAGCAGACCCAAATTCAGATCAACATGCTGCACATCTAGCAAGATGGTCCGTATTTATTCCCAAAATACCGACTAACACGCATGGGATACTTAAATCCTTTGTGCTTCTTAAGGGTGGCTTCTGCTTTCTTTGAGCGAAGAAGTCAAGACGTAGCTAGCAGCTATTCTGTTTGCCCAGCAGCCTGCAAGCAGCCAGGGGCTCTGTGAACAAAGGAGGTTAACAGCTGCTGCTTTGCAGTATTAAGGGATGCCATCCGTAATGACATTACACTGTCTCTTTTACTTAATAAGCACCAAATTTAAAAATAAATTATAGATTTCCGTTGATTGGTGGAAGCTCTGGAGGCTGAGATGCGGGGTGAGGGGAAGGAAGGGAGAAAAATGAGTACTTTTGTCGGGCAGCGATTGCAGAGCAGTTGGCAGATGGGCTGAAGACAATGAATCCCTGCAGAAAGAATGGAAACCAACGTAACAAACCAGCAAAACCGTCAAAGATGGGGAGATGACAAGCGCTTCACGGAATTCATTTTCTTTAAAAAAGGAAAAAAATAATAGTAATAAAAATCTGTACATCCAAAATACAAGACATTTTCAGAAGAATCTCAGGAAGGCAATTTGCTTGCTGCACTCAGGCAAGAGAACATGAAAAGCTTTTCACACATATGCCATGCCCTGGCCCAGACTATTTTTCCCTCCCATGGGGCCACCTCCTCTTGTCCTCAGTGAGGATCAAATAATACTGGAGAAAAGAGAAACTAAACGTAATCATTAACACAGGAAAACTAACAGCAGTAAAACCAGCAAGTGCAGACAGCGAACTCCCCTGTTCCCGGTCCCGAATGGAAACCTGACTGCTGGAGGCTTTGCCGCTTTGTGTTCGCCTTGAAGCTATAAATGTTACAGTAAGGTCAATATGTACAAAACCAGCTCTCTGACAAGAATTCAATGCACTCGGAGCCTTTAAGCCCCCGTTTGCCTACTCATGAGCCTCTCGGTGGAGCAAGGAGGCGGCGGTGCCTGAGGGACAACCCTTTGTCTTCCCTTCAAGCATCTCTTTACCTGCGAACACTGGGAAACGCAAACAGACAATGCAAACAAGAAAACAGATCACAATTCAGTGCTTTCGAACTTCAAAAATATAGAAGGGACTCAACAGAGGAGCAAGGGGAGATGACAGGAAAGCGCATCGCACACTTTGGATGAACCCATCTGATCCTTTTACTGATCGGACTTTTTCACTGAGATCACTTTCTATTTTATGCTTTTAAGTGGAAAAAAAGACTTTGACCTTACCATTAGATTTCTGCAGATAGATCCTTGAGACAATACTTCTACAGAAAACACCAACAAAGTGCAAAGATGTTACATTAATAACTCAAACGTTGTACGTGTATCTGGAGCCATTCTGAGGGCTTAGCAGCTGTCAAATCCTCCGGTAACCCCTGCTCTGTCATTTTGACTTTAGTAGTAATTGGAGATTTGCTTAAAACCTCCAGCCCAGGTGCCCTTATCCTTTCTGAAGAGTCTGTATTCAAGATGGACACCGCTTGCAGCGGGAGGTGTTAGCCGTGCCTCGCCACTCACCCCGCGTTTGCAGAGGAAGAGCCGGGCAGCTGAGCCCGTCTCCACCTGACAGGCTCTGTGCTGTATTAGCTCGCTTCACACAATGCCGTCAAACGTCAATGGGAAGGTTTGGTGGAATTAGGATCACTGTTAGATTAGTTAACAGCTGTATAATTAGCCACGCTAAGCCTAGATGTTTCCCCTTGAAACCTACTTTTTACAGTTATAAATAGCAGTGTTAATGATCTCCAGCATCACCAGCTACACTTCAAGGCTTCAGCCCCTCCCCGCCTCCACCGGCTCCGGTGTCACTCACTGAATGTCACATTCTCCTGACTTTCTGGCAACGGAAGGAAACAACAAAAAAAAAGAACAGAAAAAGGCAGAAACCAAAAATAAACCCCACACACACATGGACCAAGAAGGATTTCTCCTCTTTACACACTTTAAAACCTTAGCAAATAACAGCTGTAGCTTGTACTTAAACAGTATTTTCAAGCATTAACTTAATTACATTTCACAATAGCAGTAGGAGATGGTACCAGCATTTTATACACAGGTAAACTGAGACAAAGGAGTGAAATAGTCTGTTTGGAGTCACATAGCAAGATGATGAATGGGACCAAGAATGAAACCTGAGTGCCCAGCACATCATCATGCTATTTACCAAATGGTATAAAGCACCAGGCTACTCTAGCAGTGAGACGTCTTTCATAAATCTGTCATGGCACACTGCATGCTAATGAAGGTATATGAAGAGCATTTTTCTTTATTTTGTAGCCGTTCAGTGCAGGAAAATTTCAAAAAATAGAGTTCATGCTCTTTAGATAAATTCTATTTGCCAAATCTATGAATGAGGCAGAACCCAGATTTGTCACCTCTGAAATCTGAAGTTCAGAAGATGCAATTCTTAAGTCTTCCCCATACTGCTAGTTTATCACCAGTAATATTACCACCTAACCAAAATACGCCACCACTTTCACCAAAGATTAAAAATATTTCTTTGTAAACATTTCATCTCAGCAGAGCTCTCTAAAACTCTGCAATGCGGCAACGCAATTTCTGCAAATGTCCATAGCACAGATTACACACACAGTTACTATAAAAAAAAAATGACAATACACAGATATTTTCATCTGTTCCAAATTTCTCACCATAGTTAACACTGCATGTTTGAGAGAAAGAGCACCTCTGGAAGTAAAAAATAATCAAGTGAGAACTTTAAAGGCTGTGTCCAGGAAAACTGTTAGGGCTTTAATGGGGTTTAGAAATGAAAATGTGACATAATACTATAAATTGAATAGGGCTGCTCACAATTCCCTCTGCGGTTACAATCAGAGCTGGTCTGCAGTGCTTCTTTCCATCCTTCTTTCCAAAGGTATGTTTTGGGGATGTCTTTCCTCCAGCAGCACTCCAGAAGCGACTCGGACAGCTAGAAACTGCTCAGCACTGGGCTGGCTGAGGAGCGTTGGCAGAGGGAGACCTGATCTGTATCACGTGTCCGTGATAGTCCCTCCACAGTATATATACACCCCCCACAATATTCCCTGCACCTGGTAATTGCTTTAATGCAGTGAGGAAAGAAACCCGCAGCCACCAGGGCTGAAGGGAGCTCCTGAGAGCGGCGCAGGGCTCTGCCAGCATCAGGCCATGCTAAAATACGCATTATACGTACTTACACCCGCTGCTCCTCCTGAGTAGTTCTTAGGACACTTTCCACAGGAAGGAAATCTCATTATTGCTTTTCTTTCAGACAGGGAAAAAGCAGCACTGTAAGATGAAGTGGCTTCCCCAGATCACCCCGAGACACTGATCGCAATATCGCAGCCAGTGTGACCCCTGCCCTGCGCACTTCACACATGCTGCTTCATCCAGAGAGCAAACGTAAGCGCTGCATTCCCACCAGAATTAATAACCCAAGTGCCAAATTGCTAAAATCTTTTACTCATGTTACAGCGGCAGTGAGGAGCAGCAGCCGCTGAGCAAAACTGCGCTGTGCTAAGTGCCCCTCCAACACAAAGCATAAAACCCCTGCGATTTGTGGTTATTTATCAGCACCCGTGTGACACAGGCAGCTCCCAGCCGGAGATCTGCTCCGTTATTGATCAGCCAAAGACACAAGTCGCACATGCAAGTAAAATATGAGAACATGTACTGCAGGAAAAACTCTGTAACCAAAACATAATAACAGGGAAAAGATGTACTCTGTATTTCAACCATACGATACTTCAATAAAATTGTGTAAACCTTAATAAAAGCACAGAACACTATCTTACTACGAAGTTACTGGCTCATGTTTTACAACTGTGGCTACCAATTTTGCCATCTTTGTCTTCTGGGCTCCCTACTTCACACATACCACCCCCCCCAAATGGGAAAGACTTTCAGCCAGAGAACTGCTCCTCCTGGAGCCTCCCTCAAAGAGTCTCATCACAAGTTCCCACCAGTGCTTTAAGAAAATTTTGCCTACTAGTTTATAGTGAGTGGAAACTTCCCAACTGGGCAACCATGCCTGGACACTCCACGCATATTCCCAAATGAAAACGGAGTCTCTGACGAATAGACTTCTGTGAAGGAAAAAATGGGAGGGAGAGGCAATAAATTAGCTTCCTTAATGATCTGAAAAGCCCTGGTAGTCCTGAGCAGGATGCAATAACCTCTGTGGACCTTCTGCTTTGAATACAGCAATTTCTTCTCTCCTCCCAGCGCCAACCTTTTGCTGTTCTCCTCCCAGTTCTCACCGTGCCATCCCAAAGCCAAGCAGGGAAATCACAGAGGAAAAGCCATTAGAGAGGCAGTAGGCCATTACACTTACCTGGTCAAGGGTAATTACCCTAATTAAAATATTGGTGGAGCTTGTAAAGAGAAACAAGTGACTTGCAAAAAAAAATAAATCCCCAAACAAATCCTCTCTGTTCCCTCTTTCAACTTTTCACCTTGTAGCTGGTGAGGGCTGGGGCATGCGGCTCAGGTGGCAGTACCGACCTTGGCTTTGCCGGCGCACAGCACCACCGGGGGGAAACTACCGCAGCCACGCTGGAGAAGGGGCTACCAAGTGAAAAAATACCCGGGTCCCTGGGACGCGGCTTAGCAAAGAGAGAGAGGAAGAGAAAGTATGAGAGGGCCCAGGAATCAATTCATGCCCATGTTCAGAGAAACTTGCTGTCCTCAGCAGCTCTGGGTGCTGCCTTGCTTCATCCAGACCTCTGCCACGCTCACGCTTTGGTTGTGTTTCAGACATCTGCCTTGCCAGGGTAACTGAGGGGGAAACAATTCCCGTTGGAGTTTTTGCCCTGTGACGTTGCATGGAAGTGCCCATCTGTTTTGGCAGGGCCGGGGTTTCGCACCCGGAGCCTGTCACAGGTACCTGTCACTATCCGCATCACTGAGATTTCGCTTTGCTTTAGATCCCCTTCATGCTGCATACCACATAAACACGAGGCATTGCTTCTGCTCTGCTCAGCTCACAGATCTCTGGGAAGAAACACTGCAGAAACTCGGCTGCAAAAAATACCACAAACATCGCGCCTGCGAGAATTTCTGCACGAGTTTCTCCTCCTGGTGCGAAGGAAGGAGGAGCGGAGCCTGTTCACCTCGTGGCATCACTCCATCCTCTCTCAAAGCCTGCAAGGGTGTTGCTAAACACTGCTAAATACTCTTATGACCCTGGGTGATCCAGGGTCATAAGAGTATTTGGCAAAAACATGCATCTGATGCTGCTCGAGCCAGAGAGAGAAAGGAAGGGCCTGATGCACTATTAACATGAGGACCCAGAGCCCAGCAGAGACAGCTCTGATTTGTGGTTCCTGGGGAGCTGATGGTTCTGAGACAAAAACCTTTCAACAGTGGAAAAATACGTCTCTTCTTCTCCTCAAGGCTCACAGAGGGACGTTTTGTACTGGGAAAACAAGCGAAGACGACAAGAGGAACAGGAATTTGCTTGAAATCGCTACCAGGCCAAACAAAATGACTGCATCGTCTGAAGTAGATCAGATACTTGTACAGTACGTATTAATAAGAGAAACTTCAACTGATGGTGTCTTTAGTAAAACCGTGCTACAGAAGAGGATAACTGCAAAATATTAGGTATGTAAAGCAAAGGGCAACAGGGAATCACGGGCCCTCCGTCACTCCAGGTGTCCAGAACGAAGCCCCCAGCGTTTACCATCAGCGCGGCACCCCAGAGGGGCCGGCAAGTGATGATCACTGCTGCAGGGAGCTGCTGGGATACATCCAAAAAAAGCCTTTGTTAGGACTCACACGGACACAGGGACAAGGATCTGTGCGGAGATGTAATCCGATGCACCAGCATCTGGCCGGCACACAAACAAGGCATGCGTTCATTCCCCCGTGGGCAGGGCAGGAATCACTGCTGTCTATTTTTAACATTTTTAATTGCTCACAAAGCCGAGGGGGCTGCAAGGAAGGAGTCAGCCCTTGCTCTCTGCCGCTTCCCCAGCACAGTGCCTGCGCCCAGTCATTGTCCCCGAACAATCAACCTCCCAAGGCCAAGACAGCTCCGAGCCTCCAGCAGCACTGCTGATAGACTGCAGAAACGCGTTATCCTGCTGCGAGCGACTCCGGGGAACCGTCGGGAGGAGGGGAGTAGGGACGCTGGGATTTACAGAGGTAAGTACATGCGAAGTATTATCTTGATCTAGGGACAATCCCTCTGGAGCTTCCCAGTTTCTGCCTGAGACACATTCAGGCCACTGAGTTGAGAACTTGCTTCATGCCAGTTTGTCTCCCAGTTTCTTTTACCATCGCTGCCTTGCACTGACACCTCTTGGGAGAGCGGCCGAGGTGGCAGGAAGAGCAAGACACACAAACAGGGCATTTCTTGGGGGGAGGAGGGGGGGGACGACAGCAAAAAAACAGTAGTTGCTCCAAATAGACCAATATTCGCTGGCATCTGTTACCATCATGAGTGGACAGTTTGAGCAGTAGCCTCTCCAAACTATGAAACAGTTGGCAGGATGAAAAAAAGCTCACAGACCACTTCATGTATGAGAAGGATGCCCTGAAAAGAAATCGACTTCTGCTCATAAAAACACTCCACCAAAGCAGGAGGTGGCAGGAGTCTTGTCCTAAACCACAGCAGCAGAGCTCCGACTCACCCCTGTTGCTACAGAAGGACCAGCCACACTCTCTATGAAGCACGCCGCTGGGCACCAAGGTCGGCCAGCAGGTAGACGTGCTATAGAAATGAAATTCTGGAATCACCAATATGTCAAATTAAAAAAGTTAAACTGCCTCAGAGCAGCTGTGTTACTCAACAGGGTTTTTTCCTATGCATACCTGTGCTCCCTCCTCTGCCACATGAAATTGCAAGAGCCTGCTTAAATACGCTGACATACATAAAGAGAAGCCTTATGTGTATCATATGAGCTATCAGTTACCGATGAAGGATGTAGCTGATGCAAAAGAAAAAAAAAAAACAAAAACAAACAAACACAACCCCACACCACTTACCAACAGAAATGTTTTTATATGTTGGTTTGGAAGAACACTGTCAGGTACAAACTGGCCTCATCCCACTGATTTCAAAGCAAGTAATTCTCTATTTTGCTGAGTTCTGACCCACGGTACTTTGCAGGGATGCTCTTCCCAAACTGGATGAGTATTTGCACAATCAATAAAACGCACACATTTGATTTCTCCCCAAAATGGGGTCAATAACTGAAATGGGTATCAAGTTAGAAGTCACTCCCACAAGAACATGGAAAGGATTAAAACACTATTCTTCTTATCCCTGTACTCTTTTCCTTCTCACATCACAGCAGGTGACTAACCTTCAGAGACCAAAGCAGAAATAAATAAATAACGATGCCAAGACCAAAGGTCAGCCGAGATTTTGACTTCATAGATTCACAATATCAAGGGCATTGCCCTTGAGTGCAAGTCCAGGAGCTATGAGAAATGGGTTTCATAACCAACCACTACAGAAACTTTCACTGAACTTTACACTCTAATCTCTACAGTGAGTAGGAATAAAGGACCTTTATTACAATGAGAAGTTACAACTTAAGACTGTTAGTAAATACGAATCCATAATTAAATACCTGTGACAGCAGGTTCATTAACAACATCCACTTCTTTTGATCACGATTTGTATATTCACACAAAACTCATTATTACAATTACAATAATAGTTATTATTATAATATTATTATATATATTTCCATATATAACGGAAAACTAAGCATACGCATTTTCTGCTAGGCTTGCATCCTGCTGTAACCATATTTTTAAACTGACCAAGTACAGTACAAGCTGGTCACAACTCTGCTAAAGAAATAACTAATTATTTTAAAACATTCTTTTGATGGAGAGCCCTGACCCATTCATAAATCTATTTCTAATTATTCAGTTTGAAATTATGCTTTCCATAAATACCCATGTATATGTGCGCCAGAGGGATACACACTACAGCTCACGCTCTGAAATGACTGTAGCTTGCCAAGGACAGGATTTTCTCACGTGTGCCTTGTAGTATGTACCTACATACATTTCCTCCAGATTTTCTAAAGGTTTTATATATATATATATATATATATATATATAAAAAGACTTAATGCATGTACAAACATGCAACACTGCCTTTTTCAAGACAACACTTCAGTAACTCTGTTAGGAACATGCATTAAACACTACCTCCCCTCCTATCAAATGACCACTGCATTAAAAACCCTCATCTTTAATTAATCTAACACAATATAGGCATGGGAGATTATTTGTATATATCTTTTAAAGGCAGGTTACAAAATCTTAACATGTGACAGTTCACATTGCACGTTCCAAACTTAACTCTGAGCCACAAGACAAACTCTTTCAACATAATTACCACTAACACATGGGCATCTCTGCTATTGTAATGTTTCTAATTAGGACTGTATACGTTACACATGTCAAAAGAGTTTGCAAATATGTTTTGTGGTTGACAGTTAAACTCAGGATTTAAAGTAATGTGAACTTTTGTATGTTTACATTACATTTTCTGTAACAAATACATGATGTGCATAATAAACATACATATGTGCACATATACATGCACACACACTATTTTGTTTTAGTGAAATAAACAGAAAACAGGTGTCAAAAATGTTAAAACTCATAACTGGAATAAACACATTCACGAAAAACGTATTTCCAATGCACTTCTGCTCAGCCATTGGCTTCTGAAGACAGGATTTGGAAGTATTTCTACTTTATTACTAGAATATACATATTTACATATGTAATCCTGTATATGCTACTTAAAATATGTAATTAACTTCTTCAAAAAGTTATCTGTACATCTATCTATTTACACATAATTCTTGCCACCAAAAGAATAGTATAAGTGATACAAAGATAAAAAATTAAGCTAAAATCTTGGAATACTCCAGCACAAAAGCCATTGGAGTGCGGGCATAGAAAGGCAAAGTACCAACAACACACAAGTAAAGAAGAAAAGTCAATCCTTTACAAGTCCAAAGCCCAGGGCAATTAATTTTATTCTAAAACCTTATACAAATATGCCAGGCATGAAGATGCTGTCTGTGAATAGCAAACAGGGCTTTGGAACTCTGCTTTCAAAATCATTATTTTATTACATGTGTGTACATCTCCCTTTTGATTTGCAAGAGCCTTAGAAGATGTAAGAGGAGTACACAGATGCCTTTAATTGCTAATGATACTGTGCTGTGTTTCAAGTTTCAGCATTAGCATCTCAGGGTAGAAGAGCATTACAACCCTTTCAAAGCCTTAAAATCTACTTTTCACGTAAACACATTACTGTCTGTTTCCCTTTTGAGTCTTTTGTCTTGTGCTCACCTTTCAGTTCAAAGTGGTAAAATAACAATATATTTCAATATTAAGATAACTCATGATACTGCCTTGAAGCAAGAAGGATAGCAAAGCACCACTCGCACTTCAATCTTTATCAATAAAGCACAGATGTCTCCGGAGCACGACTCGCCTGCCTGCTCTGTGGTGTAATACACCACAATTTTCAGTTATACAAAGAGCCCTTTACTGCACTCGGGCATCTTAAAAATGGGTGGAAACGGTTGTCGGATAATATAATAATATTAAATATTCCTTGCGCAGGAAAAGCTACCAGAGGGCAGGTATGAGAGCTTTACATCATCTCTGCCCTGGGTAGAGTGCTCCACTGTCCACCTCGCTCCTGGGCGTGCGACGGAGCATAAAACAGGGCAGCCCCATCGCCGTCGAACACACCTGGGAGCTCCACGGGGTCAGGCTGACACAGCCACTGGTACGCTCCTCTTCTTGCCCCAGAACAGAACTGGGGTTTCCGCAGGGCTTCCAATGGAGAGTCGAGGTGCAATCCAAATCCAGCAGGACGCAGTGAGCCCAGCTGAAGTCCAGCTAGCAAGTCATCGATGCACTGCACGGAAACCACGGCACTTCCCAGAAGCAGATTCAACCCTTTGGTGTCCTGTCCTCGAGGCAGTAAAATTAAGTACTGATGCACATTTGAATGCACCAAATTAAGCCTACCAGACTATCTGGAAGACCTCCATTTCAATAGGCTGAAACGAAATCTCAGCCTAACAAATTAACTGTCAATCTCCAGGTTTTCAGCTCGCCTACCCTATCAAATTTAATGCAAGTTATGTTGATTCTGCATTATAAAATTAATTGCAACTACATCTGACTCATAAGCAGTGATCTCAGATACTAGCTGACTGCTGAATCCTAAAAGGAAACATCAAAGTAGAGGAGAAGAACATGAAGTGTTTCCACAGTAAGACAGACCGCAGTGTAAGCTTATTCCTTATAAGACACCAGAGAATCCAACCAGAAGGTTAAAGTCTATAGAAAGCCAGGATGACCTGGATGTGTGTCAGGACTCTGCTCCTGATCAGAAATAGGGGAGAAAGATGTCAAACAGCTATTCTTTAGTTGCCATAGCTATAGCAGGCTTCCTAGAGAGAGATGTGCCTTTTACCACCTTCACGGCATTTCTCTAAATGCTTGCAAAAAAAGGTAAAACAATTAATATACATGTCTTACTACACTCCATGTAACTAGTTACTCTACTAGAAAACACACATAATTTTTAACCTTCAACTTTATCCATATTTATAATCAAGCTATTATAATTAGTGATATCGACCACTCCCATCCAGCCACACTGAAATGTTTCTACACTTCTTAGACCATTAAAAAATAATCACGGCTGAATAATACATAAGTAAGGCTGATCACAGGCAAAATATAGTTTGTCAGTTCTCCTGCTACTAATTTGCTACGGCACTGTAAAGGCAGCAAAACCTGTAATATTTCACAGTACAGGACCCAGTAAAATTGTAGTTCCACATTTCAGCTAGTCACTCTGACGGCTGGTACTTGAGGTGGTGACAACGGGGACCTAGCGTTGCTTTTCTAAGCTTCAGCCACGTACAGTAACACCCACAGATAACTGGGAAGACGCTTAACATGATCACATTCCCTCTGCAAATTCCTTTGCTCTTCACAAATAGGTCTGAATAGCCAAAGCTCTCAATTCAGAGGATGAGCGGGGACTCCAACAGCTTGCTGGGTGCTGCCAACTTCCCGTGACTTCCCTGCTCCTTGATTTTCCCCATTTCCTGGCAGCGACCCCTCAGGGTGCTGAGACAGGCTGTCACTCATACCAGACCGTGCAGATCTTCCAGCACAAAACCCTTCTCCATTCTTTTCCTCTCCCAGGAACAGGAAAGCAATTTGCAGCATTGACATTTGCACTCGGGTTATTGGCCACATGAGTTAGTGCCCAAAGGAAGAAGGGGGCAAGCGACACCTTGAGAAATGTTTCTGGTTCTCCAAGAAAGGTTCCTACCACTAGCTCAAAAATTTTAACATATTTAGTGTTAACTAATGTGTTACTGGAAGCGGAGAAGGATTCATCGCTGCGCAGCTGGCAGAAAAGGGGGAGAGGGAGCTCCACAGGTCCTCTGCTTTTCTCTCACAGGCTTTCCGCTTTCAAACAGCAATGTTAAGAGTCAAACGTGCTTTACACGTCACACCTTCAGCCTCTTGCCTGTCCATAAATATTTACGCTTTTAATCCCAATCCTGTAATCAGACCTGTGCGAAACCTCTGGATGTTTTCAGATTCTCCCTGACTTCAGTGCGCGTAGTCAAGCAGCCGCTCCCCACAAGCAATGCCGACAACCGCCATAGCCAGGGCCGCAGTACCTTTGTCCTACTTTGGTGAGGCAAAAGAATAAACCTGGCGTGTTTTGGAACGCCGATTCCCTGTCAGCTGATCCCCGAGCTGCCATCTGAACTGGTCTGCTGCTGCTTTTGCTTGTTCAGGCAGCGGGAGGCAGCCAGGGAGACCAGGTAAGGTCCGTCTGGTCGAAAGTGGAATCTGCTGCGTGCGCGCGCCTGCGATGGCACTGCAAACGCGCGCACACGACGGCCCCTCCCTAAAGGCGCGTACGTGGTAACGGGAACGAAAGGAACGACTTAGTCTAAACTGCAGACGCGCCCCCGAGGGTGCGTGTAGAAAAATAATTAGCAAAAAGAAAGAAAAAAGAGAGGGAAGAAAGTTCCGGGCCGGCCGCTGCCGGGGTGCTCCGAGCAGGCCCCCGCACTTTGCCGCTTCGGTCCGCAGAGGGAGCCACAGCCCCGCCGAGCGGCGCGCGGCGCGCGGGCACGCGCCCCGCAGCCAGGCAGAGCGGCGCGAGAGGCGACGCTCGCTCCCGCCCGCCCCGAAACCGCCCGGCGCCGCGCGCCGCAGCCGCGCCGGCCGCACAAAGCCTTCCCGAGGCCGAGCTGCGCGCGCCCCCGGTTCCGGCTACGAAGTCCCTGCAAGGGGCCACCGGGAAGATGACCTGGCGGCAGCGGAACGCGCCTGCGGTTCGACGTAGGGGACGGCCCAAGGCAGTTCCTGGTGGGGACGCGCCCCCCGCCCTGCCCCGCACGCCCACGGAAGCCCTGGGAAAACGCTCTCGTTAGCGGCGCGAGCTCCGCGCTGCCGGGAGAGCGCCAGCAGCAATTCCCCTACGAGTAGAGTCTTGTGTAAAAATCACAGAACCATTACGGCTGGAAAAGACCTTTCAGATCATCAAGTCCAACCGTCAGCCCGACAGCCCACTAAACCACGGCCCGAAGTGCCACATCCACACGTTTCTTGAACAGCTCCAGTGATGGTGACTCCACTGCCGCCCTGGGCAGCCTGTGCCAACGCTTGACCACTCTCTCCGTAAAGAAATTTTTCCTAATATCCAATCTAAACCTCCTCTGGCACAACTTGAGGCCATTTCCTCTCGCCCTATCGCTGGTTACTTGGGAGAAGAGACCAACCCCCACCTCGCCACAACCCCCTTTCAGGTAGTTGTAGAAAATAAAAAAATCAAACTCTTCCAATCATAGATAAAAGGGCTCTGGATAAAAACCCACCGACTGCTATTTACCTCCTTCTGACAGCATCTCTGTTAGCACAAAACTTTAATCAGGACATTAAAAAAAAAAAAAAACAAACCAAGAACAGAGAAGTCAAAGTCCTTAAAATTGAATACTCTAAGCACCAAAGTAATTCAAATAGATTAAAAATGATTCTAAATAATAAGCATGCTGGAGTGTACTGAATGTCAAATGGCTGACTCCCCCTGCTCCCCATGTTTGCAAATACAACTCTATGCGCCGTCAGCAAAATCTTCCCAAATACTTTAACAACCACTCCTTTTTCTTAAAAAGCTGTTCTGGATGGAAAAGGAAAAAAAGTTCTTCATTTTGCCTAACAAGGCTGTAGAAGTCCCAGTTCAAGGGTGAAAGGAAGGACAGAGAGAAAATTGCCTTTCCCTTCCCATCCAAGTCAAACATTTGAAATTTATTCAAAACAGCTTTTAATTACAGCTTGTACGTTGGTACCGCTGTACGCGTTACAAGGCAACGAGAAAGCCTTTAAGAGTTTATCTCGCTTCTGTGCTCACTCTACAAATAAGCAGCAACTTAAGGGGAAAATCCTCAGCTGGCATAAATCGCCCCAGCTCCCCCAGAGTCAGCAGAGCCGCGCTCCCCCGCTGCATCACTGGACCAAGTACTGCTTCCAGTTGCACCTTCTCCCACAGCCCTCCCAGTGCAGCGCTCGAGGATGCTCCAGCCGGTGTACCCCGTTGAACCGGGCTAGGATTTGGAGGAGAGCTGTGAGAAAAATCCGTGCATCTCCATTTCTCTTTGTTGCCGGAGAACCTTCTCGTTTCGTTGTGCTTGGCTCCGAGTCACCAGTTTTATCTTGCATTTCACACTTAAGGAAACCCAGGCCAGGCCTGCCAAGTACTGCAAGGTTTTCTGTCAAAACTTGGACAAGCTGAAAAGTTTTACATTCCTTTAACCATAAACCTTAAAGCAACTCAAACTTTTATTTTACTCGCAGCTCAAGTTTGAGTGTTTCATGACATTTGGCCAACCTGGCTCAAGTTTTCTGTTTGAGGTTTCATTACGAAATCCTAATTCCAGAACAGTGTAATTAATACTTTTATTAATAGTATCTGTAGTAAAAGATTATAGGACTTGGGAGACTGGCTCCAAGTGCATTTCGTTGCCCGGCAGATTACATGTAGTCCAAAAAGGAGATCTGTCCTTTAATTCAACTTGCAAAAACTGTGTGCTGACAATGAAGTGAATGCCTTTGGAGACCCAAACAACAGGGACCATTTCCCAGGCTGGCTTCAGAGTTGTTACAAGTATTACACTAGCAGCCCAAGAGTAGACACCGAATAATTGTAATAAATGGCAGTTTCTGTTCCCAGAAAAGAAATTACTTGCTCAGCAGGATACACAACAGTTTTGGCTGGAGGGGTCCTCTGGGGTGACCTCGTCCAAGCCTCGCTCCAAGCAAGGCTGACTCAGCTCAGGAGAGATTAGGCTGCTATGGGGAAACGGGGAAATATCCAAGGACACAAGATTCCACAGCCTCTGGACTGAAGGGACCCGCCTCCGTGGCAGATCTGAGAAGAGCACTTATGGGTCCTGCTCTCATCAGCTTTGCGTTACTCTGTGCTCCTCAACACACTTCTGTTGGCAAAGTAACAGAACGGCCAACCGGCACCATGCTGCGCCGCTATGACAGACCACAACTTTCCGCTTGCTTACAGATGCCAAATTTGGAAACAGTTCTGGTGTCCATTTCCCGTGTTTTCTAGTCTGTCCCAAAATACGATGAGCTTTAGAGTTTGAAAATTAAACACAACCGTCTATAAGCTGCACCGCCTTCCAGATCCGGGCAGCACAGAAAGTGAGGCAATGCTTTTGCGGGAGGGATTGCCAATGCTTTGCCATTGGGATAAGATTGTGTCAACCCTCTCAGCTGGATTTCAGTGGGACTAGCAGCGTGAGGAACCGTGACACATGCTTGTTCTGAAGCTCAAATGTTTTTATTAACATAAACGAGCAGAAGTTAGGTTAATAATCTGAACATACTGACAGATGTCCAACAAATACTTGGCATTGCTGCGGCCAGAACAAGAAAGAATTAAATGTCATCTTGGAACAGCCTGCGGAACAACACAACCCGAAGCAACAAAGCTCTTGTACCAGGTTAGACAAACACACATGCAGAAAAGCCAGGCTCTCTCCCAGCACAAACCCAAGGCAGACCATGATACAACTTAGCATTGTGTACAGGCCTGAAAATTTTGCAACTCACTGTAGAAAGAGAGATTCCTGCAATTCCAGTGCAAGTAGATACCACAACAGCTGGGGTGAGGGGCAGGCTGCTTTTGTAACTAAGGGAAGGGAAGGAGGTGTCCACTTCCTTACACTGGAAGAAACAAATTTAACACATCTCCTGATTTTTTTCTTATTGAATTCAAGTTCTGTCCAAGTTCAATCCAAGTGCAGGTTCTGAACACACAAATGGGCTCTTACTCCCCTCAAAAAGTCATTATTCTATAAAGACGCAGGATCTTAATAATGATAAATTGGGGGGGGAACTATGACATGAAGGCATTCCGGTCAGATAAAGCTGGTCAGATAAACTATCAAAGTCTCATTCAACTGTTAATAGAAAAGCCCAGGGCACTCCATGCGTGAGAAGTTCCATCAGGAGCAGGGAACGGGGTATGGCTGGGCTGGGCAGCACTGACTTTCCTACCAATTGTTTCTGCAGAGTTTTAGGTAGGTTTTGGGCACCTATGTTGGAAAGCTTTGAACGAATACGCTGTTTTGTGAAAGGGAAATAATACGATTGAACGCTCGTAAATGAGCTACAATCTAGGAGGAGCTAAAGCTTTGAACAGTGTATGCGAAGATTTGTCCCATCGCAAGATGGTATTTGCAGCACTGTTGGTATGAACACTTCTGTACTTCCCCCTCCTTCCTTTTTGAGGGGCAGCAGAACTGGAGGCGTTGAAAATTTAAAATCTTTTTTATGTATATGAGAAACTGCATGTTTGTTCAGCTGATGTCTCAGACCTCTTACGACCCATGCGACTGCAGCTCCAGTGCAGCCAGCGGAGCTGGGCTGACTCTCCCTTCCAGGAGGGCAGTGTAAAATCCGTAAGTGACAAACGGATTTTAACTGATGTCAGTAGCCACAGAGGCAATCTAGACCCTAAATCCCACCAGTTTTTATTAAGACTTTGACTCCCAAGTACTTTAAGTCAATTTGGCATTGGGACTTGGTTAACTGTGGTGCTGAGAAGCTTTGGAAAATGAAGTCCGTATTTCCAAGAGAGTAAAACTGGGGCAAGATAAAAGCCATGAAAGGGCTGATGCTGAATTACCTTCTGTGAGTTTTGTGATACACTTGAGCACGCTGGAATTACTGACACGCATGAGGTGTCTTAGGATGCCACACGAATACCCTTTCAGCACTGTTTATCGATGTCCCTCAGTTCTTACTAAGACACAAGCTTCACTCAGAGGCACCGTACCTGTGTTTGCAACACATTACAAAAAGACTGTCTCACCTTTAAAAGACTCTATTTATACCGTTCTGATGACTTTACACAGAAAAAGATTTTTTTTTAATTCCATCATAAAGCTTTAAGCTGCATTAAATCATTTAAAAAACTATAAAACTGTGAACAGGGAGTGGGCAAGAAGAGGAAGGCCACAACAGCGGTGAAACAAAGCTCAGGATGACTTTGGACTTGTAACCACTTTGTGTCAATAGCATCGTTTTACAAGTTAAATATTTTTCTTAAAGTGCTAATCCAATCTAAACAAGGGTTTGATTCTAAATTAAACAAACTCCATTTTTATTGGTATTAACTAAAATATGCAATGCTAATTTCGGCAGACACATACTAACAAGGAGCAGCTATGCAGACTCTGCTGCTCTCCAGGGCAAAGAAGGAAGGACATTAACTTAAATTTCCTTTTTTCCAAGGAAAATGCAGCTTGTAACAAAATTAAAAGCAAGACCTATTTAAAAAAAAACCAAAACACAAAAAAAACAACAAAACAAAACAAACCCCAAAACTTCCTACGTATCAATGTTCTTTTTTAAAAGAGCCTTTAAAAAAACCTTTCATTGCATCGCTACTTCTGATTCAATTTGCTGTCAAAGGTCATGAGCTAAAATATACAGTTTACGCTAAAAGCAGGAAGCGGGTAAGTAATTGAATAACATCAGGAAATGGAAGAATACTGCCATTTTCCTAATGGATATAGTACAAGGTTTACTCTCTCCAAATTGAATTCTAGGAGCTACTGTAGTAAGGGGTTTATTTTTCTTCAGCTTGAATTTTAGCCTACGAGGTTTAAAAAAAAATCCTCAGGCAATCAAAAGGACAAAATACCACAGCAGCTTTATTTTCCAACAGACGAAGATGATCATTTCTGCAGGAAAGAGAAAACCCCCATCAACAGTGTCTTAAACAGAACTGGCATAGCAGGTTGGCTGTTTAATATACATGGGCTGGAAATAATTCTACTAAATCAGATCTCTGAATTATTCATGAAAACAGATTTTCATGATTTAAATTAGAAAGATTTAAAATTACAAGCCTTGCATTGCTATTGATAGGTAAGGTCTCTTTCTCCCAATGTGATGTTACAGTCTCATACAGCTCTACTCCAGGAAATGCTTTACGATCACTTAAAAGAGTATGCAAGATGCCATGCCACTTACTGCTGCTGGAAACACCACATCCTCTGGTTCTGCTGTAGAACAGTAATCACACACCAGTAATAATTATATCAAAATGCATCATTATTATCAAGAAGAAAGTTTGAGGGGGTCATTTTCAGTATTTGTTGCATACCAAAGCACAGGTTCATTTAAAACATTGGAAGAACAAGCCTTAATACTGAAAACACTGTCTTTCCATCACTGAAAACACTGCAGTTCTTAGCGGAAACATCAGACCACAAATTTTACTGCAAATCTTTCATAAGCATTTTATAACGATACACCTCCCACCCTCCCCCTCTGTGTATTGTTACTAATTTTTAAATACAAAGCCACTAATAAGCTAAAGGTTTTACATCGCTTTCTGATAGGTACCCTCCGGTCATCCAGCGCAGCACTTGTTTTTGACAAACTCCAGCCAGCTGTAATGGCTACGGTGCTTTGTACTAGAAATTATTAATATTCATTTATCACACAGGTACCAAACCTTTTATCTGAAGATCTCCAAACACTGCACAAATTCTCTGATTAAGCCTTTATGCCTTGATTAGGAATTGGTAGACAAGTTCTTTATGATTAAACACGATTTACATACAAGATGAACACGGGAAAAGGAGGCTGTGACTTGCCAGAGACCGCAGAGCGCGCAGCCACGGCTGGAGGGCAGCGGTCCCGATCCTCAGTTCCCACCCTCTCACCGCTACCGCACACTCTCTTGCAGGGCGCTTACATCTTGCCGTGGGCTGACCGGTTCCGATCTGAGTACGCAGCAGTTGCAGACACAGATAGGGGTTTATTTTCCAAATTGTAAGAGCATTTTCTGTAAAAACCCGAACCGAGCTGCAGCTAAAACGTTAACGCAACGACGCTCGAATTGAACAAAGTGCAGCTCAGGCTGGACCAGAGTCCAGAGCCGAACAACTGGAGCAGCTGGGATCACCCGCGACCCAGAGCACAAGTTTGTATCATGGGCTAAGACAAAATCGCTGTTTCTTGACCCTGTTACTTTGGCACAAGTGGTATTGAAACTCAACTCCTACAGTCACAAGGATCAGCCCTCAGCACACAGTTCCCCGTTATCATCACGAGAAGCGAAGACACCTGTTGCCAAATCTTGCAAACCAAGAGCAGCACGCCACTCAAATACAGCTTTTATGTGACAACGCAGGACTAAGTCATCAGTATCTTGTCATTTCCTTCTTCAGAACCGAAGCACAGAGCACTGTGCTGTGTATTTATTTATTTTCTTAAACATATGAGCTATTTTCCTTCACCTAGCAAGTCCTATTGAACAAGTTCTATAATTAACATCAAAGCAATCTGAAAGCTGCTTGACTTGCTAACAGCCAGTAAACAAGCAGGAAGCACTAAGGTGCTTTACAAGAGAAGAACACGTGTTAGGGGGAGGGGAGACTAAAAAACATTAAACAGATTGATGAGTAATTTTAACAGAATTTCCATTTTTATTAACCCTCTTGCCTGCTTTGGGCACTTGATTTTTATTTCTATTTATAATACTATGAGATTTTTTTTTTTTGTTAAAAGCTGCTCACTATTTCCTTCTGAACATAGTCGGCAAAAATAAGAGACCACCGTGTGAAATTTTCACACACCAAATGTTTGCTAGGATAAAATCCACCTGCTTTATGATTAAAATATTTTTATTAAAATATTTAGACAAAGCCAACCTGAAATCTCTTAAAGTAATAAATGTCAGTTTCCAGTTCTACACCCGTTCTCAGCTTTACTACTTTTAAGAATTTAAGGACTTCTTTAGCCTTGGCAGACTGGGGGAGGGTTAGCAGGGTGAGCTGTGCTTAGGCCTGACTGCATTTTATGAGCAAATGGGATTTTCTCGCTCTTGTTTCTCTGCTCATGCAGAAAAGAGCTGTGTGAGAGCGAACTCCAGTCTTCTCTCTTAAGCACGTGGGTTCCTACGTCTGTTTGTAACTCCACTCACTGGGAAGGCAAACAGGCATACAGTACATGGGAACTTCGAGGTCAGCGATTCAGCGCTCTGCTGTTGGAGACTTTAGTGGCATATAGCTTTTTCTTTTTATATGATCTAAATCAATTTGTGCCTGCAAAACAGTTATTTTCCTCCTCCCTCCTCCCACAATTTCTTGCAGAATCTCACTAGGCTTTGGGTTGGAAGCTGAACTTCCCACTAACTGTTATTTTACACCAGTTTACACCTATGTCATCTCTTGCCAAACTTTTCTTTGACCTTAATAGTCCTTATGCCTCATGGATGTTCACACACAGGACAGATCTAGAAAGGCTATCATCCCATTTCTGTCTTCATTTTGTTGGACTACAAAGAGAACATTCTTCTGGTGCCTTCCATACCAGGAGGAACTGCAATTAAACTGCAACAGCAATTCTTCTTTAATTGGAGAAAGTGGAGAATTCAATTTTCTTAAAAACAGGTCACTACAACTGCTCGCAGAGGTCAGCAGTGTAAGAAAACAGCCGTCAGGAAAGCAGCTATGGTTAAGAACATGCTCGTGCACCTTCCTCAGTAAGGGTGGACTTTGGTTTAGGACTTCTTTGAGAAAGTCCATTCACCTTAGAGTGACACATTTGAAAAATCTTTCCAACAGCTGATCCAATACAAACGGATAAATTGGAAAATGATCCTACACTGACTATTAAAAAATTGAAAATTTAGACATGTCAGGTGTATATATTTTGTCATAGCCTGTACAGCATATATTGGAGGCAAACTTCCAACAGCACTGGAAATGCAAAACCACAGTAACTTGTGCAGTTGATCTTCTATTTTTTTTTTTTTCCCCCTTTTAGCAACAGTAACTTTTACTTAAGGGTAAGTCTTTCATTTTCACTCATATAACCTCACCATATTTTAATATTTAGCAGAGAAAATTGTTCCAGCGAAAGGTCATGACGAAAGGACAAATTTGTTTTGTCTGTGTTAGGAGTCATGGCCCTATGTAGTAATGGCCATATTGCTTCTTTAACTGGCAATAGAACCGACTGAAAATATCTCTGAGTTATTCAGGAGTACAGTAAGCTTAATATTAAAAAAATACAGCTATGTCACATTTTTGCTAATACCAAAGGAGGCTTTCCTGGTGCATATAGTTCATATACAACAAGGGTTGAATGTAGGAATTGTGGACTTATATTTAAAAGTTTGTTCCATTTCAGTGGGTTTGGGTACCAAAAAAATTTAAAATGTCTTCATTTTATAGAAATGCAACATTCTGACTTGTGAAACCACATACAGCAGAGAATAACCTCCTCAGGGTTGAGGAAGATCATCAGTAATTTTCCTGAGCTTTACGCACAGTTCATTTTTGCTAAAATGAAATAAACAGCAGAAAGTTTAGCAAGGCACACACACGTTTCTTTCAGCAACGCCGTGCCACCGGGGCGGGAGCGTGCAGCCTCTGGGGACGCAGCAGCCTCGGGGGCCGGCCAGAGCTGCCCCTGCACGGCCGCTGCTGAGCTAAGCCCAGGGAAGGCTCAAAACCTCCACAACGGCACCAGAAAGCACTGCAAAGCATGACGGCAATCGCGCGAGCTCGGTACCTGGACTGCACACCGCTTTAGCTTGCCAGGCTGCGCTAACGCTGCCGCTCACGCCGCCATTTACCTTCCACTTCTGGTAAATCTCAGTCAAAAAGCAGCTGTTAGGACTGAAGGAAATTACAGCCTCCCTCCTCTTCAGAGAGGCTGTAACGAGTCAGCTACAAACGCAGGGGTGCTGCTGGAAAATATCCTACCTACTTAATTCAAGGACTTGCCTCTTCCCCCCTCACACACGCACCGTCATCTTCCCCTTGGAAAGGCCATACGAGGGAGCCTTGGTGAGGGAATGGCTCCTCACAGGGTTGTTCACTAACACTTTAAAAGCATCCTCACCCATTTTTCAAGTACACGGCCTGCACCCATGCCCCTGAATCCATGGAGTTACGGCACTCGCCAGCTGGACTGAAGGTTACAAAAGAGCCTAAGCGTCCCGCGGGAACATGGCATGCTCCCGAGGCTGGGGGCACGCTCCCGAGGCTCTTCCCGCAGCGCTTGCAGAGCGGTACTGCATCCTCGCCGGGCCTCCCTGCCCGGATGGGCCCTGCGCTGGAAAGGTGCTGCCAGCCCACGAGTGCGCTGTCACATGCTACCGCCGCTCCTACACCCTTTGTGAACATGGACTTTGTGGAGGGAAAAAAAGAAGAGTTAAGTAACATGGCTTCAACACTTCCACTTTTTCATAAGAAATTTGAGGATGAACTGCTGTGGTGCCAGTTAATACACAGGCAAACCTATAGGTCAGAAGTCTTGGCTTAGATTTCAGTTATTTGTAGAATTAAAAAAAAAACCAACCAAAACACTTTAAAAAGTGCTGGAAGTGTTGGTTTTGTTTTTTTTTTTTAATTCAAAATGGTCACGTTATTATACTGTCTTGTATCACTTAAGCTAGAGCTTCATTTATCTCCAAGCAGCCTCAGTCAAAAGTAACTTTTTGCTTAATTCCTTATAGGTAACATACTTAGGAACTTTAAGACAAGAATTGGTTGCATCGCACATTTAAATACGCTTCACTTCCCAATACAACACCTTTAACAATCATCTAAGTCTTTAACTGAAGTAGGGTGCCAACATTAAAAGAAAAAAGATAATCCTGGGAGACAATAACCGCACCATGCACAGTAAATCTTTTTTTAATATTATTCTCAAGATATCTAATTGATTAACATAATTAGGTTAACCCAAAAGCCACTGTTTCTGGTCTTTTTTCAGTGTGGAATGTGCTGGGGGGTTCCGTTCTGCGCGGCAGAGTGGGTGAGCGGAGAACCCGGGGCACCTTCTCCGGCCGGTAACAGGGTGCTGACATCCCTCCGGCAACTCCGTTTCACAGCTGCATAAACCGGAGCCGAAAGACGAAGCGAGATGCAGCAGGGCATCGCAAAGCAGTGGCAACATTTGCATTAGAAATAAAAACATGCCAACATCGCTCATTTTCTTACAAGCCTGATCACCCGCAACACAGCAGCGATGGCAGGCGAAAGCAGAGGAAGCAGAGAAACCCTTCGTCTGCCGCATCCCAGTGCAACCAGCTCACGCCATCGGTTTCAGAGAAACGTGGGAGATATTAATATCCCACCACTTATTCCTGCTTCCATGCTCTTCCTCGGCTGTACAAGCTCTACCATCTAGAAGTAACACTATCAGGATAACTACGCCGGGCACCGTATCAGGTATCGACGCTCAGGCTGGAGTCCTGGTGAAAGGACAGGCCGCCCTGCCAAAGAGCCAACACTGCAGCCAGAGGGGGCGAACGCCAGAGCGTAACCAGGGTCCCTCTGTGCCTACACCGCGGCCTGAAGACACAAGCCGCTAACGCCTGTTAGCTCTCACAAGAGGCTCCCGGCTGGGTGTTTAATGCAAGAGCAGGCAGACAGGATCAAAATAGTAGTGTATTATTAAACAATTATCACGGTACTGAGTCTTAAGATACAGGCATTTTCTACTTCAGCTTCAATAAACGACACCTGGATGGAGTTTCTCTGACCCCTGAGCACATGCGCTCGTTCACAGGGGAGGGCCATGGTGCGAGCAAGGCCCTCTTCTTCCAGTTTCATCAGCCCTGCAAGCACAGCTCACCATGGAGAAGCCATTTTGAGCCCACGGGATTTCCCAGTACGTATTTTTAACCCATCTTGCAGGGATAACATCCTCAGTAATCAGTTTGACTCATGATTACTATTTCAAACGCAGGCTCTTACCTAGATGAAAAAAGCACACTCTACATGGCAATACGTACAGAACAATAACACTGCCAGATGGTGTAATACTGAACAGAATTAATTTCACACATGATGTTTTCAAGGTGTTAAAATATGTCACAGCTTCTGCTAATAAAACATCTTCCTCTTCCCTCCCCCTTTTAAGAAAGCGCTACATTCCCGCCAGCCCGTATTTTCCATTATATGTGTTTTCAATTCTGATAAGGGCAGCTGATTGCTTGCAAACCTAATTACAGTCAAATGAAAGTCTTTCAGAACCATCATTAGCAATTAGGACCCGCTGGATTTGCAGTGTATCATTCAGAGAGGTATAATTCAATAGCTTATTGAAAAATTGCAGGTGAAACTGGTGATTATAAGGGGGGGAAGTGCCTCTGACACGTCACTGCAGGCAAATCTTCGGTGAAGCGGCAGCTTCTACCAGCGGCTGATCAATGAATGCAGGTGTTTGCTTTGGCGCGCTGCGGAGCTCAGCTCCTCGCCCCGAAAACGTCCACCACGTCCCAGCGCGCAGCGCGTCTCGTGAAGGGCTCTGGATTTCACATCATGTGCCTGGGTTTGTGTGCGTTTTCAAGCAATCCAAAGGGCCTATTCAGGAACTTCATTAAACCTGGGGGGGGACGTGCAGTGCAGAACAACAGGCGCACGAAGCAACACGTCATTTTTCAGGCCTTTCTATAGAGAACAACAATCTTTTCTGTGCCCATTGAGCTCAATTCTATATTATCAGGGCCCAGAAGCTGTTCGGACGCTTCCGAGCAGCTGGGTGCCTTCACAGATGACGCACTGGATACGGTGACTGTGGGCTAAGTGCAGCTGGAGATTTCTGTGGCCTCTGATCAAGAGCAAACACCAGTTGAGAATCACAAAACGCTTGTAATTCAAGCGCTGTTTGTCACCAGTGGTGGTTTCTGAGGGGGAAACAAGAGGGGCGACTGAATAGCAGCCCAGCTTTTAGACATGCGTTCTCTCACGCATACGGAAATCCACATTCCGTGCACGTGTGCAAAATAACGCGCGGTTCCCTTTCAAGGATGAAGTTACCGACTGGCCAGCGCGAAGCACTCAACGCTTTGAGAGCACGATGGTAGACTAGATAATGCCGAGCCGGACAGTAGCAGACGCAGACGATGTTACCCCACACAACGGGCCCCCTCTTTGGGCACATCCCTCCATACACACGCCCTTGTGTAACATTTACCCCCATTTACGCCCCGCTGCCCAGCCTGGGCCTGTGCACAGCCCCACCACTTCACCCCTTCCCCATAGACGTGTTCCTCCTTTTCCATCCTACAAAGGCTTCTCAAATCCCAGACCTACCCACCTGCCTTTATCACACGAGCATCTTCTCCCACATGCACTTATGCTGTGTACGCGACCTTGAAGCACAGTTACACGTGTATGGCCCTTTCTATACTTTCAGTGCTGCAATCTGATTTTTTTTGTCATTTCATAGCTTATTTTTCAAACTAAATGCTGTTAATAAGGTGGATTGGCAAATAAATCAAAATAAACAATGCCCACAATGCCAACACACAGCAGACAAAGTCTCATTAAACCAGTGCCCCCTGCGAAGTCCTGCTGCTTGCGACATTTGCTTTGGGTTACTTCAACCTTTTCGCAACACTTGCATATAGCAAACCATGCTGTGTAGGCTGCAAAACAAACAGCAAACCTAGTAATTTCAAAGTGCTAGTATTTTGAAATAATAATTAAAAAAAAAAAAAACACACCACAAAAAACCCCACAAAACCAAAGCCACCTCTCTCTTTACAAACAGAATGGAAAGAAACGTTATCTCCATGGCCATTCACGCATGGCAGTGTCACTTCCCAGCTGGTACTGCTCCTAAGGCGGGCAAGTTTGTCCCACACTCTACAAGTCAAGAGTCAATGTTTCTTTTAAACTTCAGTCACACAGAGCCAGACCTCCAACAGCGCAAAACTAGGCCAAACGCAGGCGGCACGGCTTGCAAACCCCTCTTTTGTCCTGCTGCCTGAGCTGTTTTCATGGCCCAGGTCCTTCCTGATCTTCAGCAACTTTACAGTCACTGAAATCCGCTGGCTGCCAGTGAAGTAATCCCAAATCACAGCAGCTATATAAAAGGAAATTCAAGCTTTATGACTCATTATGGGTGTATGCACGTTGTATACAGTATTTCTAAGGTGTCTAACCTCACGCTGCACAAATATATATATGTTTTTTCCCCTCACTGCTGCACAGAGCTACAAGCTGGGAGTCAAAGAAATTAAGCGGTTCTCCATGGTTGCGTACAATACTTGTAGCTGCTATTGCACTCCCAAAGCCCACCCACAATTTCATTTTCAATTAACAGCTCTTAGAAAAGCAGTAATGAAAGCAGTTGCTAAAGAGCGCTCAGATGTCATTGAGAGACTGCAAACCCAAACTGTAAATAGCACATTGTAAATCGCTTGTCACCACAGTCAGCTCTCACTGGAATCGCACTGCCGGTGACAATCAAACCCATCTGCTCTGCTCCCCGACCAGTGTCACCACAAACCATACAGCTAACACCCACCTCCTGCCCCGCTCTCATTACCTGTCATGTATAGGCTTGTCTAAGAGCGCGCAAAAGCCAAGCCCAACTGTAAGCACGACTAAATGCGGATCACACAAGGGTTATTTCACCCTCTGCACCAGAGGTTTGCTGCACTGAAGCACCCGAGCACCTCTGCACCAAAGGACAAGCGTGCTGTACGTAAATCTGCAACACAATTAACAACGTGATGTTCGTAAGCGACGATGAGAGGGGACAGCAGCGGCCATCCAGATCAGCCATCAGAAGCCTTAGCAGTCTCAAATTTAAGATGTAGAGATTCAGGGCAAGACTGCCAAGGGGATCGTGGACTTAATTCTGAGAAGGAAAAGCTTCAATACTTCCCTCCATCCCCTTTGATTTATTCAGGTAATGGACTATGAGGTTAAAGCTAATTGTTTATAATGCTTGCAGCCGATGACTGCCAGAGTCAGCAGTGTATCTTTTTTTGCTTTCTTCCCATTTTTCTTTTATCTCTTTAAAATTTACCTCCTAATTAATGTCTCCATCACGAGTTTTCTTCCCTTTAGTCATTATCTGCCCCTTATTTATTACCAGTTTGTCTCCTTCCTTGCACTCACACAATATCTGGGATTGGGGTTTGATATTCTGCAAGTGTCTTTGGAATCAGCCAGTTAAAGGAGAGCCCAGCAGCAGCTGGCTCTTGCATATACATAAGCAGCTAATATACCACTTGCCCGGCAGAGAGATTGCTGGTTTAGAAGCACATGACAAAGACGACCCTTTTCTGCAAGAAGGCATATGAATCTCCCACAGAGAAAGAAAACAATGCAGGAAATGGTAGAGGTAGCAAAAGTCAGTGTCTTCTGCTCTTTCCAAAACACACACCCACTGAATAAAGAGAAATAATCCTTCCTTCTCACTGTCAACATACTCTCAACTCTCCTTCTGCAATGAAAACTCAGTGTTTCCTAGTATGCCCCATCCTCCTCAAACCTTGAGGAATAAAAACCTCAAAAATTTTTGCCACCCTTTTACTTGTTTAAAAGTGTTCACTTTAAGATTTCCAAATGATTTTTATAGAAAACACATAAAAACACACCATCACCAATTACCGTAAAGGAAGTTAAATTTAAAATGTTAGAGAAATATCCTGATGAGTCTTATGTTTGCTTAACGCCAACTAAAATTTCCTTGAGGCATTTAATAAGTACATTTATAAAAGCTCACAAAGCAGAGTTCAAAAGTCTTCTCGCTAGCAAGATACGAGCCTTAATTAACCTACAGTTTCACATTTTCTGGATTTCAATAAACCTGTAGGCATTTCAGCATAGCTGGATAAATACCTGCATGAATACTGCAAGGATTTTCTCTGAAAACTAATTAGCAGTCCTTCCAACAGCCGACTTCAACTAGATCTGTTTGACGAGGGAGCTTCATACCATAAATCCTGCATGTGAGAGTTACCTCCAGCAGGTAACAGATTTCACAGAAAGGCATATCAGGCAGGACTCTTAACTACTGGTAAAACAGCAGACAAGATCTCCAGGCATAAAACTTTTCCCAACAGGGACAGACTGGAGCCAAGGTTTTATGCCAGCACGGGAATGCAAGGGACAGCATGGGGATTGCATCCTGCCATCCAACTATTGTCACTCACCCGTGACAATTCAGGGGACAACTGAGGCAAGATACATTCATTGTTTACATATAGAATATATAGCCCTAACAGGGCGAGGACATCATATATATCCAGAATACTAAACTCTGATGGGCTTTGACCTTTCCTACTTGTCAAGGACAAAACACCAGTGGGCCCAGTTCTCAGGCTACTGTCATCCAAGATGGCTGACGAGCAGCTTTGCTTCCCATCGAAAGCCCAGGAATTCAGCGCGATGGAGCTACGTGGGGAAGCAAACCCAAGGTGTGCAGCCAAGAGTCACTCTAGGAGGAAAAGCCTTATGTGATCAGAGAAAACCATCCTCAGAACTTAGCATTCTCCTCCTTTTTCCGAGGTCTTCGCCATTTGTCTTGAGAGAAGACAGAAAACGCTTACCAGAAATACTCTATGTAAAGGTCGTAGGTATGTCTATTCAAATAAGTTTTAAAGTCTTTTCCATGACATCTTTTTTCCACATCCAAGTGCCAAATCTGCTTGGATTTGTCAGCACCTAAACTGTTCGTGAGACTAAAATGTTCTTATCTAAGGAGCTATACCCCTACCAAATGTATTAAATTTATATTGAGCAAGATATTTTATTTCCTCTCAGCCTTATCCCTCAGGAATTAAGCAGAGTGCTCAGATTTATCAGCTAAAAGGAAAACCATTTTCCATGACATTTGTCAACTCAATACCTTCCAAGCCAGTGTATATTTATTCTTAAAAACATAACCCCACAAATAACCTCCATCAGCAGCAAGGCTGATTCCTTCACTGCTTAAGTACCAGGCAGAAAGGTTTCACGTGACAGTAGGCTATGCCAGAGGAATCAAACAGTGCAAAAAGTCAGCTTTTACGAAGGCCAGTTCCTACTGCACAAAGCACGTACATTTACCATTTGACATACTGAAAAGGAACAGAGTGAATACCGCATAGGTGAACACACAAAACCATCAAGGAAACACAGCAACCTCCAATATGTACTTCTAACAAAACTATTGCATCAATTATCCTGAAGAGTCTCCCCACCTCCCTTTGAAATACAAAGAAAATGAAATTAGAAGAAATACCTTTAATGGGTGCAGTAGTGTAGAACAGGCATTTTACAATTTGTTTGTTTTGCTGAAGCACTGTATAATCTCTTATTTTATGTCTATATATGGTATAGGCTTAAAGATAATCACAAAAACATATTTTTTTACCAGTTTCTGTAACTCTGAATATCAAAATTGAATACAAGTCAACATACTTGTCATTTGCAATATTCCTTCTATTTCCCTGATCTCACAAAACGAGCAGCAGTGAATTCTCACTATTTTCTAAAAGTTTCTCTGCAAAGCCATGTTTAGTTTGCGCCAAACAAGGATGAAGACTCATTCAACAAATATCAACCATCTCCATTAAACGTATAAATTTTGGTTGAAGAGTCACGAGTATCACTCAAACTTAGGTCAAAGCTGGCCTCTTTGCCATTACTTTAGACTTGAGTTTCACAGACAACGAGCCAAATGAACATACAGGCACATGCTACACTTAAAACACCCAGCTCCAATTTGGTCTTTTATATATACAAACACACAAGGGATATATTCTCAAAAAAAGCAAAACATGACTCTTTTCTGCATCCTGCTCACCAAAGAAATCTCACTTGTCACTCTTTCTTCCTTTTTTAAAAACAAGAAACACAACGCTGCACAGTCCTGAATAAGAGTCCAAGATTTCCAGCCTCAAGCTTTGCAACGCTGGATGCTATCTGATCACTTTTGTCCCTGTCACACTGCAGTAACGGAACACCGGTGTTGGGAAGACAAGAAGTTCGTTCTTACGGGTAGGCGATTAGTTACCCAAGAGAGCACAAACCATACCACTGCCATCCTACAAATGAGCTCCTCGCACCGTAATCAGTCTTAGAGCTTT
Source organism: Phaethon aethereus (assembly GCF_964289735.1). Classification (NCBI taxonomy): domain Eukaryota; kingdom Metazoa; phylum Chordata; class Aves; order Phaethontiformes; family Phaethontidae; genus Phaethon; species Phaethon aethereus. The sequence continues at coordinate 10,505,616 of NC_138595.1, read as the reverse complement.
GTCTTGATTAACAGCTGCCCCTCTCACAATTACCTCACCTTGCCCTTGATGTTCACGGGGTTCTTATGCTTCTGTCTAAAGACAAGAAGGCATATTTATAGCACAAAGTTGGCCTAACAACATCATAGAGAGACCACATTTGTTTGCCCTGACAGTCTCACAGCCAGCGTATGGAAAGCACTTCCAACCTTTGCACATTTATTAATCAACTCAGCTCTAGCATCAATACGCTGCTCGCTCTCCCACTCAATCTCTTCTAGTATCAGCACATGGAACCAAGCAGCACCCGAGAGCCCAAGAATAAAATAACTATGAAGGGGTTAAAATAAGTGATCCCACAAAGTAAGAAATCCACTTCTACATACCACGTGCCAACAGCCAAAGCCCTCCCTCCCCCTGACAGGTAACTTCTCTCCCACCTGTCTGAGGCCCTTCGGTATCTTCTTCCTTTTCCCAAGGTGCTGACAAAGATTACGATCATTTTCTCGGTCGGAGCTGTACTGGTGGTGGTGAAGTCTGTTCTTTTTTGGAAGATATGACAGGCCATTGGTAAGTGCTTCCCGTTTCTTCTTGGCTAGAGGATTCTGTCGCTTCTCCACGCGTTCCTGAGGTTTCAGAGCTACGTCCTTCTGCAGAGGGAGGGAAGAGAAGAAAAACACAGCGGTTAAGATACGGCTCTGATTTGGTCAATCTTTTTAAGCAGCGATTCTAGGTGACCAGCAAAGCATTCTCAAGGCAATGCTACGATCACCAGAAAAGGAGAACGCAGTCTTCACTGGTGTCCGATTAAGCAAAAGATAGGCAAATGCGAAATACCATCTGTGAGATGAAGCGTGTGCACAGAAGCAGACACATACTCCTTTAGATTTCATACCATCAACCTCATAATTCTGAAACACATCTCGTGTATCAAGTAAGCATGCATTTAGAAGCACATGTTTACAATGTTTAAATTTAAGAACTGGCTTCGATTTAAACAAGGCTTGGCTTTTCACACTTATTTTTATTATTTCTTGTATTTGACAGGACAAGGCAAGAGCTGACCTAAATCCAATTTAAGCCAATGAATCTCAACAGACTTCAGTGGACATTTCCCTCAAGCCTGACCTAACGTCGTGGTTTAGCCCCAGCCGGCAACTAAGCACCACGCAGCCGCTCGCTCACTCCCCCTCCCCCAGTGGGACGGGGGAGAGAATTAGAAAAAAACCTCCTGGGTTGAGATAAAAACAATTTAATAGAACAGCAAAAGAGAAAGAAACAACAATGATAACAACAATAATAATACCGACAAAGGAATGTACAAGAACAAGTGATGCCCAATACAGCAATTGCTCACCACCCGGCGATCGACAGCCCGTCCCTGAGCAGCAATTCCCGCCCCCCGGCCAACTCCAGTTTATGTACTGGGCATGACGTCGTACGGTAGGGAATATCCCTTCGGCCAGCCTGGGTCAGCTGTCCTGGCTGTGTCCCCTCCCAGCTCCCCGTGCACCCCCAGCCTGCTCGCTGGCAGCAGCAGAGAAGCTGGACTGTCCTTGACTGCTCAGCAACAACCCAAAACATCAGCACATTATCAACAGTTTCTCATCCCAAATCCAAAACACAGTCTCACACTGGCTTCTGTGCAGAAAACCAGCTCTATCCGGGCTGAAACCAGGACACCTAAGCAGAAGATTTCCAAATCTCAGGGAGGTGGGGGGATGCTTGTATTTGAAAACTTTGTTACTGACCCTTCTTTAAACCCTGGAATTAATGTTTGCCTAGAAAAACTACGTAAGTCTTGTAACACAAACACGAGTTTTGTTGCTTAGCCCACAGCTACTGTATTTTCTTACTGATAACAAGCGACACACAGAATTCACATTTTTGTTTCAAATAAATGTTACTTGGGAAAAAAATCTCCAATAACAGAATTAAAGGCAGAGGAAGAAGGGGCTGGAGGGTTGTTAGGAGAGAAGAATTAGAAGCCATTGGAAAGGTGTAAACTAGAATGCATATTGTGCATCTAATACATACAATTTGCTAAGTCACATCTACTCCAAAAACTCAGTACATGAGCAGAGTATTTCCACAGAACAGGCATATTACTTAAACAGCATAATTCTTTAGGCATGCTCTACTAACATGCCTACCTGCTTTGACCAAAAGCTCTCTGTGCCCTACCATGGAGTACTATATGATCTTGTAAGCCTTCATGCTTCTGTTTATTGTCACTTAATATTATAAGTGACAGCAGGAAAGAAATTGGGCTCTTGGTCCCTGTGTCACAAAAAGATTCAGGAGAATATAATGCAAACTATGCCACCTTTTAATGCAAAAAAAACCCCATGCCTAAAGGCAAAAATCAGTTTGGCTTTAATTAAAGAATGTTCCCTAAATGCCCGTCTAAAAACACAAGAGTTTCACAAAATTCATAACTAAAACCAATGAGAACATTAATTAAACTGAAGACAGTCAAAATTCAAATTTCGTATTTGGTAAAAAGAATAATTTTACAAGCGTTAAAGAAGGGCGTACAGAACAGAAGCTGTAAGACACTTTTTCTACCTTTTCTTCACCTAATACACCATGGGAAATACCCTAAGCTTTTCTTCACACAGTGTTACTCATATCAGAAAAGTCAGGAGCTTTATCCAAGCTCATGAAAAAAATCTTTAGCATCCTTTGCTATAAAGCAGGATCAGTATTTTAAGAATGTCATGTCTCTCATCTCTGTTTCCTCCAGCTATTAAAAAAAAAAGTCAGTAGTAGCATACTGACATCGTCATTGCAAGTAGATCTCAAAGCACGTTAAAAGCACTGTACACAAGCTCAGAGATCCTACAGAGCAAGCCCAAGGAAAAATAAAGCAATAATCACTCTTCTGAGCACACCCTCTGTCTCCTTTCCCAGAAAGGCTTTAGATTTAGATATATGCCACAAATGTACGAATTCTCAGTTGTCCTGTTATATTACAGTTGCTATTTCACCAACTCTCATCATCAATAGCTTCATAAAATAGCCACTACAGCAACTACAAACAGACGCTGACCTCCCAGATAAGAAACGCAGAGCGCCGCGCGCAGCGATTCCTGCACTCGGCCCCGTCCGGCTACACTTCGTGAACTGAACTGCAAAGCCAAATAACGCTGCGATCCCCACAGAGCACCTTCAACACTGCAGAAAAGCACCAGAATTACAACTTGTTCAATACACTCTATTGAAATAAACAATGAGATATTTTATCATAGAACAGATTTGTGCCTTAAGATAACTATCATTGCGCTGCTAATGGTAAACATAAATCTTTATTTTTTCCGATCAGTATCAAAAAATCCAGTGCTTTATGAATAGCACATTATACCACTCAGGACTTCTGTTAAAACACAGAGCTCGTATTTGTAGATAGAAATGCTATTAAGAGGATTCATTCTAAATGTGAAAGGTTGGAAGAGTGAAGAAAGGGAAACTTTTTAGAAAAAAAATTAAAAATCTCCTAATGGCTAAATAGCTTCTGTGGGATTTTTTTATTTTTATTGTTGCAGCTAAAAATTTTCTAAATGAAACAGTGGCATGCTTCCAGAAACTTATAAAACATCTAATGGGGCTAGCACTGCCATCAAGAAATTACTAGCTCCCATTAGCTTTAAAGAGGATCTAAGATGGGTCAAATTGTGCAGATGACTACGTGCGTATCTGGGACAACCTCATCCATAAGAAGCCCGTGTTCTAGCCAATTGCGTAAAGCTTCATGACTTGTCAAGATACATATAAAGCAAAGTTTATCTCATGTCGGAACTGGGATGAAAGAATCTGCATATATACCTACGGCAAAGATGAGTGTCAGCAGCCTCACAAAGCCTTCTGCAAACTCTATGAAAACGTATCCTCCAAGACAGAAGGAACAATTTGCAGAAATCTCCCAAAATAAGGCGTCTTCTCTTCTCATGACCAAAAAGAGGAAAGGGAGCCCCATATGTACATCGCTTGCAATTCTGCAAATTGTGAAAGTGGGCCTTAAATCCAGTTTAGTGGCTGGGCTTACTATGAAACTTAGACAACCATGTTCCTCCAGAACAGCCATCTGCTTTTCGCCAGCTGACGCCGCTGCAGAGACAATCAGAGTGCTGTGGGTCAAACCCCCGTGTTACTGAAGCGTATGCTAGAACCTCTCACTGCTTCCCACAGATATACAATTTGGCCTTAAAATATCTATATATATAGAAATATACATTCAATTCTTCACCTGCAGACTGGACTGCAACAGGACCTGTTAAAAGGATAAAAGCTTAGACACAGGTGGACAGGATGCATTAAATCTAGCTCGAGCAGAGATCACAGGGGGTGTCGATCCTCACGTCTGAGGGTACAAACTGCTCGGTGTGTTGAGGACACACCGTCGGTACAGCAGCGCACACGAGGCTGCGGAGGACGCGCACGGATTCTGCCCTGTTGGAAGCCGTCGGGCTCGGCGGAGGCAGCGCTTGGCTGGGAACCGTGGGCCTGCATAAATCACTTCCCCACTTTCTGCCCTTTCTCCCTCATCCAATTTTTATCTTTCTGTTGTTTAGATAGGACAATAGCTGTACCACGCCGCGTGCTGGTACATTAGCCAGCACAATCTTAATTACAGACTTCAGGCATCATCATGATTAGAGTAATAAGCTGTAATTACTCTAAGGTGACAGGACTGCACAGACCTTATCTACATAGATAAGGAGATGTAGTAATATTTCATGTCGAGACGTATTTTTCAGCAGCTACCCATGGAGTCGATTCAAACTAAGTAGCAGACGCGGTGAACAACATATTCAGACTTTAATGGAGGTTCTTTCTCCTCTCCTGCCAGCATACAAGCCCACACATTATTAAATAAATCCTACAAACATATTAGGCATGGTTTAAAACCATCTTACTCAGAGATATCTTTCATCAGTAAAGTGCCTTAAGTGTATCGGGAAGGTGACTTAAATGTATAAATATGTAATTACATGCAATTCAATACAAAAGTGCATTAATATTTATGAGTGTACTGTATAATCTAAAAAAAATTTCCATTTGTTTTATTTCTATTGGGCACATTAATCAACCTGATACCACCGTACGTGCCACAGCGGAGAAGAGCCGCCCATGCTGAACAGACTCCCGCCGCGACGTCAGCGAGCAGGAGGGCTGCTGAAGCCTGATGGGGCGGCACTGCAATCAACTCGGCTCCAATTAACGTTCACAATTTCAATTCAAGCCCTGCATTTGGTGAGGGGAGGACAAGCAGCCTCCACGGGTACATCAGATGTTTTCTCGAGGTAGGAGGCTTGAAGGACACACTGCATTCTCACCAAGCATGAAGCTTTCAGGGAGCTAGGCCTGGTTTATTTCAGGAGAGTCCATCTTCTTGCTATGTAAATGACAGCTCATTAATTATAAATCAGATCCTCAGTGGCAGCCAAGCAGTGATTCACACCACTTTGTGGGGACACACTTCACCCCCGTGAATCTCACGTGAGAGCCAGGCCACCACTGCTGCCCCTTCCTCCAGCCACCTTCCCTCTGACAACAGCTTAAAAACTACATGCAAACAACGGGAATGCACTTCCACCCCTTACTACAGGGTTTTTCCATGGGAACGCTCGATGAAAAGCAGCGCCATAAATGCGCTGCGTGGCTGATGCGCTGCAGGCACTGCTCTGGGATGACAGTTTCAGGCGCTGCTCATGGACTGCAAGCCTTGATCTTTCCAAATCATCCTTGTGGATTATTGTTCCGATTCTAGCGTTTGCAAGAACTTACTTTCTGAATTCGCACTGAACATGACCCCAGTAAAGTGCAACTTTTAAAAACTGATTATCAAAACCAAAAGTAGATTACAGTAAGAGGCTAGTAAAACCAAGTAACAACTGCATCAGTAGACAACTATATTCCAATTATTTGCTCCTCAGGTTCTTGCTAAAGTCCACAACAGCTTTATATCACAGCCTAACAATTTACCCTTGACTCCAACAATAAAATTAAGCATAAAGAAATAAGACACTTTTAAAAAGCCAAAATTATGAAACAGTCTTGAAATGTCAATGTAATGTTCCACTTAAAAGACAAATAGAAAAGCAAGCTTGAATCTACCAGTTTGCCCCTTCCCATTATTCAGACATCCAAGCACCCTTGTCAAACAGAAATGTAAGAAAGGTACTTCTGGAGCCTTCCATCCAATTTCAAGGTACAAGCAATTCACACCTGATCACGAACACTACTGCAGAAGGAAGCAGCCAATTAAGGGGGAAAGAAATAAATACATTTTCACTAGCTCCAAAAGTTAGTACAGCTGAGAGAAATACTGCAGCTTCTTAGCATCACGCGGCGGGTGTCGTTAGCTGGGAATCCGGTAGAACACCACGCCCAAACAGCTGCGGAAACCGAACCAAAACCCCCTCAGAATCAAGAAACGGTGCCAGTCTGAGGGTACCAAATTTGCCTTCGCGTCTTGACAGTCTTCATCGACTCACAATGTGTTTTCTGTTACATTTGGGATGAATTTTTATAGATGATGGATGAAAATGCCCCAAGACTTCAATACCTCTCTCTCACAGTTCATAATTCGTTATTTTAGTTCTGGCAGTAACAACAAGATGTAAAGGTCTGAAAACAATGCACTGACTAGCCCCTGCAATCTTTCAAAATGAGAAAATAAACCAAGATGTTTATAATAGCCATGCATTTCCCTCCAGATAAGATAGTCACACACACTGTCTATTCTTCTGAATGCCCAATTAGTTCCTCAAAAGCATTTATCTAGGGGGGAAAATTGCAAACGCTCTTAAAACACCACCAGCGAGAAAGGAAGGCAGGTGTAAAGTGCAATGCAAAAGAGAAAAGGATTCTCAAAACGTAGAAATTATGGTATTTTAGGACACAAGGGACTGGTGAAGAGAGCCACGATGTCAACTGCAGCGCGTGCAGTAGCCCATCCACTAATCCCAGCAATTTCTTCAAGTCGCAAGACCTCTGCGGAAAGGTTTCATCTTGTTTTGTTTGCTTTGTTTTCATAAAATTACAATCCATTGCCTCCTGCATCTCTCTGGAATCTGAAAACAAAGTGGTTCAGTGTTGTGCAAAAAAGGTTGTGCAACAGAATGAAGATGAAATGCTGTACCAGGCTGCAGGACGCTATGTGGTGATTACAGATGAAGGCAAAACAATAGAAAAGCAAGTTGCTGTCTGCTTGAGATACGTTTTATAAAAGCGCTTCTGTAGCAAAGAGATTGCTTTGATTTTTCATCCCAAAATCATTTGTTAACAATATCATTGATAAACAGAAGGTTCCTTTTCAGGTGCTGCCGATTTAAATCACACACAAAAAAACAACATTAAAGCAACATTATTGAGGTTACAAAGTCAAGGACTTGGAAGTTATGAAAGGCCAGGATTAAGGTTGCAACCACCACCTTAATTCAACCCTCTTGTATGTACGCGTCACGATACAATCTTTAATTACACGATCGCATGCTCTTATTTCCCTGTGCAGAATGGAAGGTGTTCAGCTAATGAGCAGCCACTCACAATTTTGTTTTCTCCTCATTGTCCAACATGTGGTCCTAATATTTGTTTACTTGCACTCCATTCACACCCTCCTCTAAATGCGCAATTATTAATTTCCTCAAGGGCTTTTCTATACAGCTTCTCACTGCAGTATCAGATGCTCAGCAAATATCAGTGACCTATTTTACAGCTGTTTAGGCCTGCAAAGGTATTTCACTATTCCCATTTTATAGGTGGCAACAACAGTCCTGACATGTTCAGGTCAAAAACATCTGCTAATTTTAAGTGCCCATTAGGAAGCACCTAAGATTTGATTTTTTCAGGCAACTTAGCTCTACAGAGCACTTTAGCTAATGAAGCACAGCCTTCATTGATTCCAGCAGCTCCTGGGAGCACTGAGCACTCCTCAAATCAGGCTTTGGTAAGCACCACATATTATAAGGACTGTTTCTAAAATACATAGCGCAATGTCCTCCTTCAATGTCACATACGAAATACGAGACGGAGGCAGAAGAAAACTAGTTTCTAATTACATTCAACTCATATCAGCAGGAGAAAACCCTCCTGCAATCCTCTCCCTCACCGTGCGCCTTCCAGCTCCAGTAACAGGTGGGAAAGGGGCTCAACAAGAGAAAAGTCTCCAATTCCAGAGTAAGTCAAAGACTTCAGGATCTTCAAGAAATAAAGTAGGCCATTACATCATTAACAGCAGCATCACAACTCATAAAAACACAGGGGCCAAATAAAAAAACAAGCATACAACCAACAAACCTGGAGGAACTTAAATGCATAGTCGCCGGCTACATACACACATCCGGCAAATGGCAACAAGGGATCCCGTACACACACCACTCCTCAGCTCCGCCATGGTTATACACTTTAAATTGTGTTCTACCTGGCATTACTTAAAGAATATATGGCTGTTGACTCTTTTCTACTTAGATTTTACACTGTTTATTGATGTAGTGGGACAGCAGTCACTCTGCAGCACAAGTAAACTGTCACCGACTTCTACTAACACACTAGACCTGAGGAAGTAACCTAAAAGAACCATTTTCTCAGCAAATAAATGTCCTTCCCTGATCATAAGTTCAGCCAACCAACCATGCCTTTCCTCAGCATACTGTGTGTTTGGATGCAGAAACTCTATTTCTCAATTTATGACACTTGATACTGCAAATGAGATCTGCGTTGTTCCTTTGTGATTATTCACACAGACTACATCGTACTGTTTCTGTGCCTTACCTGAAGAACTTTCTCACATTTAATTATACGTACATGTGTGTCTAAGTCTCACTGCATTCAATGAGATTTTAGCAAAATCCTTAAACTTGTTCTTATCTGTTTTGAGACTGCTGAATATGAGCATACACTCAAATTTTTACCTTGACATGATAAAAAGCACGTTTACAAAGAAATTTTATTGGAGTATTTGAGTACAAAAGATTAAAACTTACTCCCACACACCGACTTTGACAACAGCAGAATGTCATTACTCAAGATTTCAACAAAGGCACCCAGTTCTATAAAACAGCTGTAAACTTAAGCTGTAACTTAGCTGAAAAGCAAAATGGACAGTGACATGAAAAACAACGTTTTTCATAGTATTCATTAAGCCTACAGATGCTACACAAAATAAATGTTTAGCTGAAATCTAAGACTACGATGCCACCTCTTGAGCTGAAGAGGCCCTATGAAATCAAAGCTGGCAACAAGTGATGTCAAACCTGAAGATGAGTATGAGAGCAACTGACTGCCATTCATTTATTACATCTTTTTCAAACATGACGTAGTATTCTCAGCCTTAACCTCCCCTCTCCCGTCTCAATTTTGTCACTCAAAATACCGTACCATACCATGCAAGAGCTGTGGAGAAGAGTCTTCCAAATTACTGGAGTCTGTGCAACCAGAGTTAGGAAAAAACCTACTCTTGCAGCTAGTGTTGAGAAAGCGCTGAGCAATGCCAGCTTAGATTACAAAGCCACTGAAATGTTTTTCTTAAAGCTGCCCCGATTTGCAGAAGGCAAAGTACACACAGCTGATTCTGCTCAGACTAGTTTAGCCAGAAACCTGTGTACATTGCCAAAAAAAAAAAAAAAAAAGATCCTGAAGCTCTCACTCCACTTAGCTTCTGCCAACCTAGAAGTCCTGTCTAGAGATTCTTCTACATCTTATACAAGTTGCTAGCGAAGTCCAAGGTTACCTCCTTCTTGTAGATTTGACTAAATTATCCTCATTACACCTGTGACTTTTGAGTATATGCTGTCTGAAACACCAGCAAGAACTGGCTTCTCCCAAGCAGGGAATCTGCATCCTCTGCTGGCATCATCTCAGCCACGTTCTCTCCAACTCCTCCACGTACAGTCTTTCAAACTTTTCAGATCATCTTCAATAAGTAGCTGTCGCTCAAACACCTACAACCTTTTTTCGTTGGTAAAGCGCCCAGGGCAGATCTCACAGCAAACGGGGCTGCGCCTGCCCACGCTGGCTGCCCTCCTGGCCCGACACCGCTCCATGAGCACGAGCTCCGGCAGAATTCAGGGCACGACTCCGAGTGCTTCTAACGCAACAGGCGTGCTACCGGTAACAAGAGTCCATCCCAGACGTAAGTTACCTCCCCGAGCCTGCTCACACAGTATGCAGCCCTGATCCTGGGTTTATTTCACAGTGCTGGGCCTTAAATAAACGTGCTTCATGTACCCCATGAGCAGCACAGCCACATTCTCATGAAGTGTTTATTTTCTTTGTTTGAGGACTGAAAAGGAATAGAAAAGGGGTGTGGAGAGAAAAAGAGTCCCTAGGGATGCTCGCTTTAAATCTTCACGCCAACAAAGAGGGCTTCACTGCCCTCGCGCTGCTCAGTTACAATTGTAAATTAGGCAGAGAGAGGGGAGCGTTAAGCCAGCTCCTAAAACAAAGGTGAATTTGTTTTGTTCCCTGTGCTACAACATACTAGTTGCCTATCTACGGTAGCCATCCCATACTTGTATACAGCACTGTTATTCTATATAGTCAAGCCATGCACAGCAATGCCTTGATCTGATGCAGAAATGCATTCGACTGCGGGCACGGGCTGGGACTGTCTATATGTTTCACGCAGATGCCCGCACCTGAGCTGAAGGGTCAGCTTCGTCTCACAGCTGGGCCAAAAATCTTTCTTCTTGGAAAATGGGATTTTCATGGTGGAGAGAATTCAACTGAACAGTTATCAAGTACCACACTGAGTAATATGAAACACAAATCATTTCAGTTTGTCTAAATAATTGAGCAACTCTTCAAGTTCTACACTGAAACTTCTGGATTTGTTTTTCTTTCACATAGGGGTTTTTTTTTTATTTGCATTTTCTGTTCTTATTTGGAATGGAAATAATTTTTAAAATTTCAAACTTTCTCCCAAAAAGAGAAGTTTTATATATTAGTATCTGCAGTTACACAAGATCTGCATATACTGACCAAAATACATGTCGTCTTAGGGCCAAATTACATTGCTTTCTTAGCTTTAAGTAACGAATATGTCCCCTATTACCCTTGTTTATTTTATGCCCAAAAGCATCAGTCCTGCCAACTTTACCAGGAGACTTCTGCGATAAAACCGTATTTCCCTCCAGGGGCGCCGTCAGCACAAAGCTGACTGTGGGCTCCTCCAGTCTCCAGACACGTGCGGCGTTCGCTGAATAATTCAAATGGCACTTCTGTTGGCCGGCCACAGACTGAGGCCAAGGAGTTAGTGGGACAATAAATCTTCCATTTAAAGGGTATCCCCCGTTATTGGTAGGGTTAGAATAAATGGAAGTGGGCGTAGATGTCTCTCACCCCTGCTATTCCTGCACTAGGGCTGAACAGATGACTTCAGCCTCCAGGCTCTCACACTGGCACCATTCATTAGCCCAGCATGCAGCATTCATAAAAAATGTATTATGGTTTGTAAATCAGATCAGAAGCACCTCTGTATTCCTCGTCTTGCGGAAAGATGGTACAGCACCAGGGAAGTCCAATGTATTCTAAAGGTCTCATGATGTTCACTAAAACATCACAGCCACAGAAAGGAACGGAGCTGGGACACCACAGAAGAGATTAGCTTTGCTGCCATGTTAGCCTGATGACTAGACCAGAACATCTGCTCTCCAGGAGTCAAGACAGAGAAACCACCTTGAGACAATATAGGTAAAAGCAACTAGGAAACTGCACTATAAAGGGAGAGGAGAGGGAGAGATGGAAACATCCACTTCATTTATTTCGGTATAATGAAAATGAAGCCTTCCAAGCAGACAGGGAAACTGGAGGCATCACTCTGCACATGCGAGCAAGCAGGACAAACCTAAATCTTTGGACAGACAACACAGAAATAAGCAAGGAGAAGGACAGAACTAGAACTGCTCCAGGATTACGCCAGATAGTAAGTGCTCCAACCTGCAGATTTTTTAACCAAACCAAAAACCTCCACATAATAATGGGTTATAATTATTGAGCTTTTCAAAATAAAAATCTATTTTGAAACAACTCTTTTCGATCTTGTGGGTTGAGAAATCAAACACGCTAGCTTTTCTGTATTCCAAGCTCCTACTGTCTCATATTCCTCTTGATTTTCTTTCTCCTTCTCTGGGAAGCACTTAACTCTACCAGTGTTCTTGGCATGTGGCATACAACCTCACACAAAAGACTGATGAAGGCAGATTTTAAAATGAAAGAACAGTGATTAGAAAATAAGGAAAGACAGAAAGAGAAGGAGAGCTCAGGTAGGACCAGAGGACTGCATCACTTAAGGCAAGCTTGGTAATATTCTTCGTTAGGAAAAGCATCAGAACCGTAGTGCAACCAGAGGCAAAAAAAGAAACAACAGCTCAGTTTCCCATCTGCAAAAGAAAACTCCTTCTAGCATTCAGGCTCAAAAAAATAGTAAAGAACAAAAGTTTAAGAAATAGAGCAATATGTAACCTTTCCATTTGCTGGCTTATTCTTCCCCTAGGAAACAGATACAGTGAAGATAAATTTGATGATCAAAAAACCAGAGGGATTACATTCTTGTACAGTGCTGATCATTGGCAAATCCCCCTCTGTGCAGTTCAGAAGCACAGCTTAGCATAACAGGCAAGATTTATCATTGCCTTGTCCTTCGCACCACTTACAAAGTAGATACAAGTTGCTCCTATCTCAAGAGTCCTCATTTACATACACAGATTAAATAAATACCAGAACTATTTTGCTGTTACTTTACAAAGGTATAAGCCACTGTACCAAATGCAAAGAATCAGACCCACTGGAGAACTGCCACACATGTTTTCTGTCTTTTATTTCTCCACTTCTGCTAGTGCATCTTATTCTTGCAGCAAAGCATTTGTTTCAGCTTTAGGCCAGTGGATGCTTCAAGATCTATGTGGCATCATCCAAAAAACCATCACATATATTCATCAGTTCCTAGGAGGGAAAACACAGCTCTTCCATCCTGTATTTAGAATACGGAGTCTCCAGGTAAACAGGCACAGAAGATGGTAAGATGGTGTGAATAAATAAAAGGGAAAACCAGAGATGACTACTTTCTTTAGTTCTATTACAGGGCACAGACCCTGTCAAAGCTAGGGTCTCATACACCAGAGAAAACTTTCTTTACTGTTGGTGCCATGGCTGAAAATATGATGTCTTCTCCCAATATTCAACTTTAAGCTACTTTATGGATAGATCTTTTAAAACTGAAGTGTCATCTAATATTCAGGGTTATTCAGTGGCTGGAAAAGCAATTTCTGCAATATTTCTTGTTTATAGCCACCTAGAAGCTACAAATTTAACTTGGTAGGGATGCACAGTCAGTGGACCTGGTTACAAATCAGAACGTCTGAAGTCAAGAGCTTTGCTAGTGCCTCCAGCAAACTTGTGAGGAGTTACGAAAACTGTGAATCATACTGCTTGAGCAATACTTACATTCAAACCACACTTTATCATATACCCGGCTGTCTCGACTGAACTTGTAACCGTCTCTTCTGTGGAAAGCATCCGAACTGCTGTGTCTCTGTAAAAACTTGCCTTGAGCAGAACGCAGATAAAGCTCTGCAATGCATCCCTCGAGAGCTACGGAATATGTTGAAGAGAATTAGAACCATAAGCAGCAATGAGTCTCCAGTTGGAAGGAAACCTTTCCTATTAAAGATTTGTTTTCTAAGCTGCTTGTTGGTGCTGGTATCCAAATCTCTCCTGTCTGATCTTATCACAACTTGTACCCTGCCCAGGCACAGGATTAGAGCTGGCCAGTCTGAAATGGTAAGTTATTAATGTGGGTAATGGAGACATATGTTGAAATTCCTGATCTTCTACTGACTCGCTGTGTGACCTGCAGCAGTAAGCTAAGCCCCAGTCCACAAAGAGGGTATTCAGGGGCCTAAAACTATTTAATTCCCATTGACTGGTTTTCCAAAGGAAATAAAATGGCTCTGTGAATTTGGGCCTTTAGCCCTTCCATGCAGCAGTGCTCATTTGTAAAATGGAAGTAAAACCACATCCTATTTCATCTGTGCCTCATAATGCCAAATACTTGAAGAGGTAAATGGATCAGGCACCAGAGGAACAAAAGGGACTGAACAGATGCTTACAGAAAGAGAACAGGATGCTGCAAAGGTGACGTGGGCTCATGGAGCGGTTGGCACACCTCCCTCCAGTCAGACCTAGATCAAGGCAGCCATCTTCTGGGTAAGAAATATAAGTGTCCAACTGCTACTTGCCATAAAACATCTCAGGGCTCGAGCTATTCATTACTTTCTTTTGGAAACAGTAGCAAATTCAGTCTCTCATCTTCCAAGCCTCTGAGGACCTTCGACTTCATCAGGCCAAAGAACCACAGCTGTGGGACCGCGGCAGCCCGCTTCCCTTGCCCCTCCGCATCTCCACACCCCCAAGCACGTATTTCTTGCATTTCCCTCTTCTCCTCCAACTGATGTGTGAGATAGGAAAGTCACGTCTTTCATGTCTTCTCCATCGTCCTTACTGGAAGATGAGAGCATCTGCGTCTCCCTTTCTCTGCCCTTCATTCAGGACAGTCTCACCGCTATCGCTCAGCTCCATGCATATGCATTTGGTTCTTGCTTGCTCATGTTTTTCCCTCCCATATCTATGGGGGCCCGGCATGCCCTGTTCCCCTGCCTAACAGAGAGGTCACAGCATTTCTTCTTCCCTGTTCTGCATCGGAATTCTGGGAAACTCTCGACCTCTGTCCCCCTTCAGGAAGAACTGTTTCCTCCCACCTTCCTGACCACCAGCTCCCCGCATCCTCCTCCTCCGTCCTGAGCCAGTGCCTCTGCTTCACAAGAAGCGCTCTCCTGCTATTGTCCCCCCCACCTATGACTCTCCGCACAAGTTGCAGCCTTTGAAATCAATAAAGGCCCTTCGTTCTCCGGTGGGTTGAGAACTTCTGACGCCTGCACAGGAATGAAGAGTGAGGAGAAAAGGAAGAAAGACTGCAGGCAGTTTCCTTTCTAAGCTCCCCATAGCCCTTGAACATCCCCCACCAGCTGTTCTGGAAGAGCAGCACTGCTTTGACAAAACACCAAACAGCAAAATTGCACAAGAGATGGTATCTTGTCCGCCTGCGCCAGTCCCCTCTTCCCCCGTACTTCCCAAGAGTCAGACGCGCTGCGTCTGGAGGGACCGCTCTCCTGCCCAATGTCACGGCGGTGCACAGATGCTCCCAAGGCCACCAACGCGCTTTCAGCCACAAGGAATTCGGGTGCTTCGTTTCAGCGTGATTCACCTGCTCTCAGGTCCCTATGCAAGCAGAGCTCCAGCATACCCTTATGGATCCAGGCCAAATGGCCAAACGCACTTTGGCACTTGGAGTACGTGAGATGTCCCCTGTGAAGAGCAGTGGGAACAGGCCTTAGAAGAAGGAATTTGAGGTGGTCATTCCTTTTTCTCAATTCCATAACCTGCCCCCCATTCCCTAGCCTATTTCACATCTTATTTAACTAGGGCAGTCCTTATAAAAAGAAGTTCAGGACACAAAGTCCAAACCCACGCTTTGAAAAGGCACTCAAACTCTGTAGTTTTATTATGAGGCAAAAATGACTTCAAAAACCCGGACTAAAAAAATGCCTGGAGTGAAAAAGATGGAATAAATTAAAGGATATAATTATGGCTGGGAAAAGAGGGAAGGAGGTCGCTCAATGGGATGAAAGACGGATTTGAGAAATAAGAAATGAAAGGAGGTGTCAGCTTGAATCAGCCAGGCTGAAAACTACTGCTGATTTTGACTGACATACTGAGACTTCGCGATTGCAAACACCTTCTCTAATAAGCTGCAAATTCACCTCTACGCTTTAACTTTGATCTTAATGCAAATGTTTTACAATGGACAGATTTAATGATGTTCAGGTGCTTATTGGTTCTATAGGACTTGATACAGGAATCAATCTCCCCCTTTAGAAAGCTCGGGTTAATGGCAAAGTTTATTAAACTGCATGCAGTCATTCAGAAAAGATCAATAGAGACATGATTACAGAGCAACCAGAGGATTAAACATGAGATTTATCACAAAATTAAACTGAATTAAATGTTCTCTGATAGCACTTGAAATGCTGTCGATACTCTTAACTGATAATCTATGCTTTCTGTGTTTACTTAACAGGCAGCAGGAATGTCTGACCCAAGAAAATGACTATAATGTAAAAACATAAGCTGCAAAGATTTGCTGAGAGCATTAAACCTCACCTAGAAAACCATTATTTCTTCCTGCTAGAAGAGCAAAAGCATCTTGCTGCTTTACCCATTTCCTATGTAAGGGTGAGGAGGATACAGTCCTCTCACATACCACACTCCTGCAGCCTCCTTCTCAGAACAGTTATAGGTTGCATTAGGGCTCCAAAAGATACTGTACAGGGTTTCAACAAAATATTTTATGGCTTCCTCCCATGGCAGTCGTTACCTCATTCAGATTTTTTTTTTTTTTTTTTTTTTTTTACTCCTTTCGTGCATTCTTGAGGGCCTTACTAAAACTTACTCCACACCCTGAGAAATTTGCCAGCCTTCCTGCGTCTCCTTTCCCTCTAGCTGAGCCCAGCTACCTCCCCAGGGTCAGACATTCAGATCTCTCCTTAATAAGGCTGGCATAGCACTGTGCAAACTTCTCTTATGTTCTCTTCCAAAAAATTCAGTTCCAAGGACAAAAAAACAGGAGCACCAGCACCACAGTACCACTGGCCTAAGAAACAGAAAAGGAAGCCCAGAATAAAAAGTTCAGGCCAATTTAACACAGAGAAACAGAATCTAAATTCAGACACTGTTCTTCTGAGACAAGATCCAACCCCGCAAGAGCTGGAATTTCCCAAACCCTGCTGTGTCCTGAGATCTGTTATCAGAATCACACACAGAGATTATTGCCATCTGCACTATAATCATGTGGTTGGCCTGGTTTTGAGGACCAAAACCTCAACTCGCAGCAGGAGAAAAGGGGGAGGGAGGGGAGGAGCGGGAGCTCAGAAGCACACAAAAGACCAGATGCAAAGTAATAACCAATCACAACCTCAACTTTGATAAATTTTGAACGTCTTCATGTTTCTGTGGCTTTCCACAATGGTCACAACATATAAACTCAGCTGAAGACCTCCTGTAAGAATTAACGTTTGTGTTCAACAAGCAAGCAGGCTGAGGGACGTCAGCTTCCAGGATGCTTTCTTCCTTCCTATTTTTCAGAGAAAGGTTGTATCCCACCATCCCCTCCGTGAAAAACTTAATAAACCTTGATAAAACACCTCAAAGGAAACATGACCATCCAACAGCAAATAAACCACCCAAAACAAAAAACACTGAAAAATCCCTCACTGACTATCATGAATTGAATTTTTACTGACTTAGAGGGGCTTAACTGCTTTCTAAACAGGCTCAGCTATCCCTAGTGTACTTTGCAAAATTCAATCCAGTAATCCAATCCCAGATGCATTACGTGAAATCTTATTTCTCCAAGCTCTAGAAAAGAACAAGCAAAAGGAAGTCTTTAGGAACACTAATTTGCCAATAAATACTGACTAAGCCAATTTTGCTTTTGCTGCTTTTTGGGTGGAAAATAAAAGGAGGAAAAAAAAAAAAAAAGCTGCTGAGTACTATACCCCCTCACTAAAACTTCACTTGTGGATAGAAAAGATACCATGGAATATGTATCCTGAAATTAGCCCAGCATGTGCTGCCCCAGTAAACAAATCCTCAGAAACTAGATTAGAGTCATCCCCAATAGTTTTCCACCGCAGAAATCGCTACCAGTTCTGTCCAGAAAAGGAAAATCTCTGTAATATCTAATAAATGGACCAAAACAGCTAAATGAATAGCAGGGCAATAGCACAGCATGTTCTAGCAGCAACCAATGAAGCTATAGTCAATACACAGAGTGGCTGTTAAATTTTACATCAATACCATCACACAATTAAGTCACTGAATGCCCAAGCAGAGCAGTAAAGCACTCAGCGTTATGTGAGCTCTGAGACTCCGAGCGTGAGTAAGGGAAGCGAAGATTCACCACGGTACTTCAGCATTAAGAGAACGCCCGCGTTTATCGCTTTCTCTATATGCTTTACGGGATGCTCCGCGGATGACACAGATGGCATTAGTAATACATGAGCACTGACGATCACTCGGCTCCATGACTCTGACGCTAACCCAAAATGGCAGCTTTTTGTCAGGAGAGCAAGGACCAGGTTAGCAGCTGCACATGACATTAAACACCCAGCTCTGACAACATCCTTCTGTCTTGACGCTCTCCTGCAGGACCCCAATTTATCTCCATTCGGGCAGGCTGCTGGCCTGGCTCGCAGGCTCTCCCTGCTGCTGCCTGGCTGCAGACCCACAAGCCAGGCTGCCTGGCGACAAGAAGACACACTGCCTTAAAAATAAGGATTTTCGATTTTTTGATGCTTACGGATGGAAAAAAGGGAAGCAAAGCCCACGTCAATGCAGTTGTGTATCTCAATGTATCACCTAAAAGGCAGGCTGAAGCCAAGCAGGTAAAAGGCAAACTCAGAAATGTGATTTACCAGGCAGTTGTTTCCCTGCAACTGCTGTTCTCTCAGAAACAAAGGCCATTACTGCGGTTCTCCTCATGTGAACAAGCAGCACGTTGGTGCTGTCACCAAAGCAGAGCAGCAGCCGAGAGGCAGCTCGAGCCTGCTTGATGGGCCAAAGCGGTTCGTGTTTCTGCCCTGGGCAGAGAAGCAGCCCGCTGTGGACAGCACTGAACTGGGCAAGGTGCGTGGAAGCAAGTCATTTCCAAAGGGAGGCTCATCCCAGCCAAACATGCTCCTCCTGTCCTGTCCCATAGTTAAAGAGCTGCTGGACCTGCTTTTTTCCACCTCCTCTGGTCATTAGGCATGGAGATCCACGGCAACAGGCAGATGACAACTCGGGAGATGGAGCTGGAAGGGTTTCTGTGGCACCAAAAAGATCACGTCCCTCATACAGTTGTTTCAGTGTGCTCTGTATTTTATTAATTTAATGGTCAAGATATACATTTGTCAGTAATGACAAAGAAATTCCCTAGAAACTGGAGTGCTCAAGTGTCATTGGAACTACATCTATTTAGCAGATAGATAAATGCCTTTCACTGAAGACTGTGTGTGATTAAGCATCTGTCACTGTCTCACGTAATGGCTGCTCCTACTTCAGCAGCACAGGTAGCTTCACAGCTCTTTTTTTATACAGACGTAAAGATGATCCTGATGTGAAAGGAGATCGGCCACTGAAAACCCACTTAACATTTTAGTGGGTCATTGCTACAAGTCCTCTACTCCAGTTGACCTGCCCAAGCCTAAGTTTTTATAATCAGATTCATTTAAGTTTTACAAACAAAAGAGAATAGATTTTGCTTTCTGACATACTGCAGTTAAGTTTGAGTTGAACGGACTCATACCTTCATCACAGGGTATGAGCTTTTTTTAGAGGGCTTTTTCTTTGATTTTTGGGGTATGTTTAAGTTTTTACAAGGACTGAGATGCTGAATCTATGTTAGTGGCTTGATTTCTTCAAAATTTGGGGTGATAAGCCGGTCAACTGCTCCGTTTCTGTCACTTTTAGCCTTCTGACTGAGCAGTACTTTTCACATGTGTGCCCTGCTCAGCAGCCACTGAAACTGGAGGAAGTTTTCCAAGGAATTTCTGTGGGCTGTCTCCTAACGCGTACCCCAAAAGGTTAAGAACAGAGAATACGCTGGTTAGTACACAACCCTCTGCTATCCTATTTTCATAGCTAAATATTCATGGAAGGTCTCAGTGAAAATGCAGCTGAATCACAGAGATTTGAGAGTTTGTTGTCCTATGGTAGAACATAGCAAGCATAAAACCTGGTCCATTGGAGAGGGGAAAAAAACGGCCATGAAGGGTCTTTCAAAACAAGAAGGAATCAGTAGAAGACTCTGCTTGTACAGAACAAGGCTGCATCTCAAATAAAACGTTTAAAAGACCTTCCCCACAATGCAAGATAAAGAAAGAAAAAGAAAGGAAACAGTCAGTAGGACGGCCATTCAACCTGGAGGTGTACAAATGCAGTTACTTGAATTTACACCAGCTGAGAATCTGCTCTAATTAGAGGAAATGTTTCCGCACAGAAGAAAATGAAGCCCAAGATGCTCAACCTGAGGCCAAGCAAGTGTCAACAGAATACTAGCCACTGAGGCTAACAATTACAGGGACTACTAAATATCAGGTGGCAGGGCACAAATGGATCACCTAATGGACAACAAGCAGTAACTTCTTCTTAACTAAATGACTGCAGCAAGTCCACACATAGCTTACAGCTTATTAGAAAAAGCTTAGAGCATATGAGACAAGATTATCAGAAATTCTTCCACTGTGAATCCTAAATGTAGACCAATATGTTTGAAAGTCTGGTCTGCTGAAAACAATCATAAAATTGGGAAGTTTCTGAGAAAGGCAGGATAGTGGTGAGAGAGAGTGGAGGCCCCTTTCAGCACATTCCCAGTTGAGCACAAACACACACGGTACCATTTGGGAGGCAACTTTATGTGCTCTTAGTAGTAGATTAATGAATGTAATTACCTAACATTGTGAATGCCGCAAAACTGTAATTTATAGCATGTTGTAAAGTTCTAATGTGTTTTTATGTCCATAAGCTGCTTAACCATAATGTAATCCATTTGTACACGAACACTCTCCTAAGTGGTTCTCAGCCAGAGCAGCGAGCACAAGTCCCCCTTTGCCTGGATGCTTCTGCTTTATGTCTTGAGCAACCCACCTTTTGTGTTGGGCATCTGAGGAGAAGCAGCTGCTAATGATATGAATAATTTCAAGTCCGGTGGCAAGAACTTCTTTCCTTACTTGACGAAATAAGTTCCTGGGTGGCCAAGGCTGCACCACTGATAAAAAAAGCACCAGTCTCTTACAGGGCAGACACGGAGCAGTGCAGATGCCCCTGGTGAATGAAGGGATTGAAACACAGGACCCTTGGCCAGGTGGAGACCCAGGACTCACCCCCACTTGCTCCCACATTTTGGGCTCTTGGGCCCCTCAGCCCAGGTGAGTATGTGCTCAGTACCTGCCCTACAGGTGGGACACCAGGCGATAAAAAAATCAATCTACAGCATCATGCCACTTCCAGCAAGCGTTTACAGTGAACTCTCTCAAAACACTTCACCTCCTTTTAGCTTTCAGCTGTTACGCTCTTCTGCTTGCTGCTGGCAAGACGCTATGGTCACTTGATACCTTCTCTGTTAGAGGGATGTGGCCATGACTCCTGAAGTACATGCTTATTGTTGCCACTAACTCATTTAGGCAAACCATTTAACTTCTTTATGCCCTTGCCTAACCATCTGTAAAATGGGACTCATAATAAACCTCGGAGGGATTTAGTAAGGCTTAATTAAATGGTTTGTAAAGTGCTTTGAGATCCTCAGGAGAAATGTGCTGTGCAAGTGCAAATTATTATTATTGTAACAGTGCTTTCTACTTCCAACACAGTTAAATATTAATGATCCAGTCCTCCTAATGCCCAGTGATACAACTTTCCTGAATAGTAATTTTCTCAGCTAAAGAGACACAGGAACTAGTGGCAGAACATATTTTTTTTTTTCTTTCTTGCCCATTCATAAGTAGTCTGAAACAGCACATAAGAGTAAATATTTTAGTATGTATTAAACTACGGATGTGGATCCCAAATGCATGCGTTCTACATGCAGTCAGTTCAGAGCTGAAACATAGCGCCAATTACCATCACCAGATCACACAATGTTCATATTACACGGTACCAGAAACCCATTCAGCAAGTCAGTTATCATAGCTAATATATAATGAATGCTCTTCCTAGTTAAAAATGTACCACTTTGCAGAGATCATGGCATAAATGACGTGATTAAGATTCAAGTAAAACCTTCATCTTGTCAGAAGGAACATCAATGTCCATTTAGTAAGACTGCTGTGGCTTCGGGGAGCCAGGGGGAAGAACATCCTTGGATTTTAAATATGTCATGTCTATTGTGACCCAGCAAAAACAATTTCTAAATTGCCTGCAGGCAAAAAACAAGCAGCCACAATTCCTCCTCTTTTGTCAGCCTCTTCCAGGCCAACCTAAAAAGAAGAAAAATGAGAAAACTGGACTTAGGACTTCAGGTTATAGGAGTTGAGTGAACGTGACCTAGCTTGCAACGGACTGCTGCTTTCTTACCCTTTCAGCCCACCGAGCTGCACATCATAAACTGCAGCCACAGGTAACAGCAAGTTCTTTCCCAAACAACGAACTCTTACTGCTCCTGAACATGTTAGAATCTGTTAAAACACAACCCCAAATGACCACTGGCAAATATTTTCTTAATATTACTCGGTATTTAGTTAAAAATATATAATCACATATTAGAAGCCAAATCAAACATCAAGGGGGGGGAAAAAAAAAAGCAATGCCAAACTTTAAGGTGTTAAGGTTACCCCTGTAACCTTAGTTGGTCTCTGCTTTGGAACTGCGGTATGGAGCAAATTTTAATTATATGGTAAACTATGATTTTTCAGTTTGATCTTCAATAATAATACATAGTATATAACTAAGATAGGCAAGCTATGGATAATGAGGTGCAAATATGTTTTACCCATCCTTATGCACTACAAAGTGAGCCTATCTAAAGAAAAAAACTAACTGATTAAAAAGCATTTCTAATTTACTTATATTACAAGTCCCAAACATAATAAAAAAAAGCAAAGGAAAAAAAAAGGCAAAGGAAAAAAACACAACTGAAAAAGCATTACCATCATCCCCAAATGAAAAATCCCCCTTGCACTGAAGCACCAGATTATCAGAGCAATAAGAATACACCAGGTAAAAGTGTAGCAAACAGAAACGCGTGAAGTTTGCATGCTCAGAATAACGAAGTCTTTGGCTAACACAGGTTCACCTAACTGCTCCATGCAACAGAAGATGACACCCCTAGGACATAGAAAGCTTTAATAACAACGATGCATTTTTTCCTCATTTTATAGACCCTGATTCACCCCACTGAATGGAGATGGATGCTCACGTCCTGCTCCCGCTGCAGTCAGTAGAGACAGAACCAATTCTAGAGGGACCTTCTAGGCGAGGGAGCTGACTGAGGCCGTGCAGTTCGCCACCTCCCCTTCAGCAAGTGGAGAGGGAACCTACAGTGATCAAGTTCCCAAAACTTTGTCACTGTGCTTCGGTGGGATATGAATCATTAAGTCCTCTACCTGAGGATCTCAAGCTATTTTCCAAAATGTTAATTCTCATATAGCCTGTGGAGTTGGCAACAACTATCCCTTCAGCTCTGTGCTAAACAAAGTACCGAGAGAAAGTAACTTTCCCGGGTCCCGTATAAAGGTAGGGAGAGCACCAGGACTGAAACCCAGCAAACTGCTCTCCTTCCTCCACGGAGCGAAAAACATCCTCACTTATCTGCTCAGACAGTTTATTACCTATTCATGCAGCGATGCTGCGCATGGTTCATCCAGTCTATCTGGACTTTTAGACTTAATATATACAAAAATCCATTGTTCAGAGACTAAACATCCTTCAACATAGGATCAGTTAACCGTCAATACTTACACAATGACAAGATTACAGAAAAACATCCCTGAGGAACTGTTTTCCCAGCTTCAGGCAAACAGTCTCAAGGTGACCTGTGTAAATCTTCGATGGTTTCAAACCCAGCCAGAGGAGCTGTTACGGCACCGCAAGATCCATTAGATGTCCATTGGCTCTAAAACAGATCGGCTGAGCCAGTACTGAACAAGAACCTGTTCTTATGGATAACCCTTTAAAATATCACCCTGAAAACACAGATCAGGCAACCCCACAGCCTCTAATCACCAGGGTGCAGCCACTTCTGAGCAAATAAAAAGCACTGGGTATTACTACATGGTGACAGGAGTTGCTGTCACAATGGAATGATGCTTCTCAAGACCTGAAGTCTGTGGAAAATCCCCCACTGTATATAAACTTTCTCAAGTAGAGGACATTTCACACAGGCAATCCTACATGCCATAGATTACAAAGAGATTTGTAACAATTTTATGTTAGCAATAATTTTAAACCCATCAACTATAATGTAAGAATTTCTATCTATTTCAATATTTAATTTATTTAGCCTTCCAGTGTTCTTAAATTAGTGAGACATTTTATTGCTCTGGTTGACGTTTTTATGACAACCGAAACTTGGCTTCATTTTTTAAGGGGAATTTCTGCACCTGCAAAGCTAATTAGTGCTTGTGCCCACCCTAGAAATGCAGGTGCAAAAATACAGACAAGAGCTATGCATACATGGATTGCCTAGGTGGAAAGATGAATATCCTTTTGAGAACTTGTCTATACTATATCTTTGTCACTAAAATAAATAGCTAAGATGCTCATCTTTTCCTACTACTCCACAATTAAAACCTGCATGTGTGACCGAACCCTACAATCACTGAATCTGCACTTTTTCCTAAACAAGGATTAATGAATCACTTTACTACATAGACTGGCTGCCAGTTATTATATTAATATACTCTTATCTTTCCCTACTCTGGTTTTAAACTATAAAGGAGAGAGAAGTGCTCTGGCTGCCTCGAGCTCCATCCCTTTTACCTTCACCAGTCGATTATTTTCAGAATAGAAATGTTGGCTTCCGTCGGTACCTGCAAACAGCCTGACTGCACGTAATGATGATATACCTGTGTGCCTGTACCAGGCCACCTGTTCGCAGCCTCCCAGGAAGCTTTACAGAGAGATAAAAAGCTTCCAATATTTTCTCCACATAAACTGCAAGCCATCCATCAAGTTGTTTACATCACACCGAGATATATGCACCTTTACCATTAGAAAAGCCGTCTACAGAAATAGGATGAACGCACAGACATCATAAATCTCTCCTTTGAAAAAGGCTTCCTAGATTGCATTATTTTTGTTAACAGGAAACCCACTCACCAGCATCCCAGGAGCAGCCACTAAGGGACACAGTGGCCACAGGAGACGGGCAGGAGAGCAGAAGGTTTTTAAAGGACGACCAAAACGCTCAGAGTACGTGGTAAGCTCTACAGCGGTGGTATTTTGCTTGGCTGAAAAGTTGTCATTCCACAAGCACTCTTGAGGCTAGGTAGCTTCTGCCAAGATTTTGAACTACCTACAAATCTCCCTGCCTGGCCCTCAAATTTTTTCTGTGAACACAGCCAGAACACTGCAATCTCGCAGCATTTAACATTCTGCCGCTGTTTGAGTAAACACAGTATGTCACACATGAAAATGCGCTCAGGTTCTGAAGGCGAGTATCACGCAGAACACCTGAGCAGCACTTGTCCTCACCGTTGGAGATTTTACACGTTCAACCAACTATCGTAGAGGGGAGTGAAAGACATGTCTGACTCGATACCCCCAGCCCAAAAGAATCTACGCTTAAGGTGGGGAAGAAAGGACTCTCACATCAGTGAGCTCGGGTACTTTGACAAGGAGCCAAAATGGACCTACTGTGTATTTGCTTTGAAACTGCTTTCCTGTTTATCTGCTAAAATAAATAAGGAAAACCAGAATTCGCCATTGAGACATAAATTCTCTCACAAACTAATAATTGCTTTTTAATCACAGTATTTAGACAAAATAAACCACTTGAGAAAAACAGGACATGCAAAAATAACCACAGATTTTAAATAAAGTCTGGACCTTAACATGAGCTACACAGAGAATTAAACAAAAGCAGATGAGAATCGGTACGGGAAGTGGCAAAACGCGTTACTAGAGAGGCACATGAAATGACAAAGACGACCAGAACACAATCTGCTGTCTCCCTGTGGCGTCACTTTGCTGTGGCCCACCCCGAGCTGTGACCATGGGAGCTGGAATCCATCTCCTTTTCACACCCAGGACCTGGCAACAAACAGCTGCAGATCCCAAACTTCGCACTCTACCGTAGCAGAGCTGAGTTGGTTTTGCCACTATACGGGAATAGGTGCAGCTGCTGGTCTTAGAGGTCGGAAATATAATAAATGACTGTTCAGCCCACTGAAAATACAAGCACAAGATAATTTTCTTTTTTTCCTTTTTTAAATGCAACTACCTATAAAACTACAGCATGCAGTTGCTATTTCAGTAGGAATGTTTTTAGTCATGACAAGCTGAAGAGACAAGAAAGGAAGGATTTCAGGGAGAAGTAAAAGCTTTTACAAGACCCATTGGTACCAGAGAAAGGAGAGAGAAGCTCCTGGGCACCTATGTCCTCTGTAAGGCTCGGGTGGCTGAAAGACTGCTTGGTTTGCCCACATGCCACACACCAGAGGCCAAGGTTCAGTAAAGTGTGACGGGAAAAGGCCCCCAAGTCCTGGAAGAATGGAGAAAGATTTCCCCTCCACTTCCATTTTCTTTCCTTGCCAAAAGCAAGCTGTCTCACCAGTAGTGGAGAGAATAAACCTCCCTAGTACGTAACACTAACATTCAAAGCATCTTTGGTACTTTCTCAAGTCTTCACCTGGAGCCTTGATAAGCAGAATGATAAAGACCAAACACACAAACGTCAGTGAAAGCCAGCTCAATGAAGAGGGTAAGGCTTTATGTACTGAAGGCATTTCCTTTTCTCCTCCTCACCAGGCGCTCTGTTCTGAGGTTGCGGTTTGTTCCTGTACGCCTCTGGATGTGTGCCACACAGAGCACGGGACATGGAGAAAAAGTCACAATTTCTACCAGTAGCAAATTAGAAGATCATCGATTGCCACTCTCTACAGCCTGTATGCAAACCAGCTGGAAGAGCTACTGAAGGTATAGGCATTCCAGCTTTGGGGAAACAAGTTTTAATCAGACGGAACAAAGGTCCTGGCCTCTGATACCTGCACTTGCAGCAATACAAGCCCAAACTTAGTTTTGCATTTGCAGGAAAATGTGAAAAATTCAGTTTCACTGTACACCATTCAGGCCAGTTTATCAAACTCTGATAACAGCCAGGTATTTTATGAAGTCCCTGTGTTTAACAGCTCTGTGCTGTCATTTGAAGTTAAAAATTGCGTCACTGTAATCTACACAGCTATGATATTTTTGCAGCATTGACATTTTCTTTTCAGGCATATCAGTCCTTCCTTCATTTCAAATGATAGTTGCTCATTTTATCTGCCCTTTAAATGTTTAAAAAGATCCAAACTGGATTTAAAGAAAAAAAAAACACACACACAGAAAAACAAAACCCTACAGTCTTTTCTGGATTTATGTGTTTTTCTGATGTGTTTTCCACACTGTAACCAAACAGATAAGCTCCTTAGTTCCCTCCAGTGAGAGATTATTGAGTTTTTGTTTACACTTCTCCTTGTTTAGCCTCCCCAGCACCAATACACTTGTACCAATGTCTCCGCTCCAACTCCCATTAAGGAAAGAAAAAGCCCGCAAATGTGATCAGCCTTGGAGATTTTCCAGGATGAGAGAGCTTCTAAGCCTTCTACACTGCTCTAAACACATTTGGTCTGACTTCGCAGGCGCAGCGCTCTTCTCCCGGCTCTGCTCCCCCAGATGGGTTCAATACAGTCGGAAGGTGACTCATTGCATTTCACACTCACTTGCTGACATCTGATAGACAGGAGGAAAATAAGGAAAAACAGCACTGAGCAATGAAGGCCAAAGATAAGTCAAAGACCAATAAAGACTGTAACCTCCATCTGTACAAAACTTCGGCCTCTCTTGAAAAAGTGTCCCTCCTGATCTACACTCACTAAGCTTTTCTTTCCCCTCCCAGGGCAGGGAAACACTTATATACCCTTTTACACTAACGGTCAGCTTCAAATGAACACACCGTGGGTTCCTTTACATGGAAAGATTCTAACTCTTATGTTTAAAGTCAATCTTAATATATTTGTCTATTTTAATTGATGCAGAATTGTTCTCAAAAACACTGCATCCTAACAAGCTCACCATGAAAACTCTGAAGATATTTGGAGTCTTAACAGAACGATGATTTCCCTTCCAGGTAAGGGCCAGCCTCCTTGCCATAAATTTAGCTTTGCAGGAGGGTGGAGAGTTAATCGCTGAAGCAGCTCCTGGCATCAAATAAGCCTTGCTTATACCCGGGAACAGCCTGAATTGCCATCAAGCAATCTGCACTGATCCCCAACAAGAACATGCTGAGATTTTCCCTACCTGAAGGGCACATTCCATCAATACAAAGTCTGATTAATTCAACTGGTAATGCCTATTTATCTTTGAGGGTTTTATGCCTGGTAAAAGTTAGATCTCCTATTGTCGAGTTGGGATTTTCCCCAAGGTTAGACAAGGAAACAGGCAGAGCAATGTGTAGGGAGCAGAACTTTTCATGAGTTGGAAACTATAAGCTTTCACTGCACAGAAGAAACAGAAAATGCCTATATATTCTTAACTTCCTGGAATTAAAGGTCATCACAAATCTCACTGCTCTGTACTCCAGGTGGAAAACACATGAATTCGAGCCTAAATATAGAACGCGCCCTACAAAAGCAAGGCACCCGCTGCACGCACACATCTACAGTAAAAGCTGTGTGTCAAGTCTTATCACTTAATCTGTGCTGCTCCGACTCCTTAGAGATGAAACTAGATTATTAATAACAGCTTGCTTTCACCCTGTACAGGCCTATTCTCTTCCTGCCCCCTCTAATCTTTCATATTCTTTATCGAGCTGAGTTCTACGTATGGTAATATTATGTCACATTCATCATCACGGTATCACTGAGGTCAGCTCACCACTGACAGGTTCCCGAAAGAAAGTAAAGAAACAACTTCACCAGATTTTTACCTGTCACCTATGCAGTTATAGAAAGAATGGGATAACATCGCACAGCTTCATCCGTGGGATTCATCACTACAATACAACAGAGACTTCTGACTCAGCTGCTGGCTGTTATGACCTGGAACCCACTAAGACAAATATAACATTTTCCGGAACCTAACACCTGCTAAATTCATTGCAGACACCTTACAAGATACACAGAAAACATCCTGTAATGCTAACAGCCGCTGCTATGACAAGCCACTTGATTTCTCTAATTTCAGCATGCTTCTAAGTGGCTATTAACATCTGTGAATAATAAAGATTAAGAACATATTACACTGTCAGCAAAAAATCCATCTCCTCTGCCACATATGGGATCGCACTATACATTTCAAAGAATTAGTTTACCATATAAGACTATAAACAAAGTTGTTTATATAACCCAGGCTGGGCTGAGGGGAGAGCCCTCAGTTCCAAATCTTTCAATCATGTACATGCAAGATCAAAGCAAGGCTTTCTGTGGCCTAGGGGCAGACAAAAACATGTTGCTCTCTATTCTTGCTCTTACACAAACTGCACATTTTAGTAAAAAAATACTTTTTTTTTTTTTTTTGCACACCTCCGGAATTCAGTCAGCTCCGCGGCTGCCCACACGAGCTGTACTGTCACGCTGGTTGGCTCTGCGCACGGGTCGGTGTTTGAGGACTGGATGGACAGCACTTAATTTCAGCCCCTTGCCAAGAAAGGAGTATACAGTGTACAAAATAAGGGAACGGCGACCATCCAGGCAACTTTACATTGTGTCTGCTTCTATTTCTGGTATTTGTTTCCATCCTACAGAGATATGAAGGCAAACTTGTTCCAAAGCAGAACTGTATGTTTAAGACCAGGGCAGAGGGAAAATAAAACCCATTGCTCTTAGCACTGAAGATCTCAGTACATAGTAATAACTAATGGCAATGCCTGAATGTCTTCAAGTTAGGGTCTAGTTCAATCATCGTCATACTGGCTCAATTAACTCTGGCTTGCAGTCTTGGATTATCCAGAAAAAGCAAGAAGGGGGGAAGGCAACCGAACTATTATTACCAAAAACATGCAAAGCATCTCCGAGTTGTTCAGTCATATGAGAATCGCCTTTTCTTGAAAAATCCAAGACTACAAGTCCCAATTAATACATGCAAATACCTTGGATGGCTGCACTAGAATCTACCTGAAAATCATTCAGATATTGCCAGTAGTTATTCTTCTGTAAGAAGTGCTGAGACATACATATTTAGTGCTTACAACAGCCAAGAAGTAGAGGAGAGACACCGTAAACAGGGGAGGAGGGGATGACTGGATGTTCAGGTACATGAGCTTAGTTTATATTCAGCCGTATCAGCTCTCTGTGCACAACAGAGGGAAGTTCGTTTTTAGGAGCAATATGAATGACGGAAGGTGTCAGGTTGGTCTCCAGTGGCCACAAGGGCCAAGAAATTCAAAGGTGTGAACATGACCTTGTCATCAACAGCTATTAAGCAGACAAATGCAGCTAAAGGTTTACCACAGCAGAGACACTAGCCTACAGAGTCCTCTGGCAACAGCAGTTGAACTCTTTTTAAATAACCTTTTGTTAAAGATTTAGGACAACCTGTTAGTACCTTACGTTTTGCAATGCTTTAAGTAGGGCTTTTGTTTCAAGTGGCACTTCTTGCCCTTCCCTTTAGTTGTGAACAGTCTTTACAAGGAAGCACAACTGCGCTGAAGTGTTTTAACGGGGATGGGTGACAGACATTTAGGGGACACAGGGAGAAGTGAGGTGAGACCGGCTGGAACTGCTCCAGCTCCACCGCTCGCTACGGTCTGAGTCTACACTCTTAAAGACAAGGCAAGATCAAAACACGATCTAAGGCTAAGAAAAGAATGCAAAGAGAGAAATATGGCTTCCATCCTTACACTACCTCTGCCTGACAACCACACTGCTGCACAGCACATGCTGTGACCAGCCACACGCAGGCCCTGGGGCACAGGGACATGCCCTACCTACATCAGGTTGTTTAAAGTGCCGACTTTTCACTACTTCTCCAGTTTACAGGCTCACAGTGCCACTTCAAGAGCCAGAGGTGGGATTCTCATTAAACAGGAAGCAAAACTAAGCAGCAAAGTTGGGACGAGAAACATAAAACAGCACTGGAGATCGATGGGGAGCGGAGACCCAGTCTCACCATGCATGCATAGGGCTTCTCCCTGTCACCCAGCTTGTTCAGGATATGCTTCAGGACCAAGACAACAGCGACAGGCTATTGCAGCTTCTAGGAGACACGGAGGATGACTGTTCTGCAGAAGACTTCTCATTTACCCTCTCCATTTTTTTTAAAAACTCCTAACAATGGTCTTTAATAACCTCAAAATGGGATGACAGGCAAAACAATCCTATTCCTCTTGCCCACGAATTATGTCCACTTTCCAGTATATCACTATCTGGCTGTTCATTTTCTAATCTCTCTCTTCACTAAGACAAAAATGGTATCACAACTGCTGGAGTGTATTAGTAGACTTTAATATGAAGTCAGGCTAGCTTTCCTTCTGTAATCACCTTGCAGCAATTTAAACTGGACCCCTGTTAGCTGGGACAAGTCAGCATACGGGCTTCTGTTCAGCAGTGGTCAAATGGGAATCTAGCATTAGTCACTGAAAGGATTTTCATATCAGTTGCAAAGAAAGCTTAAGCCTGGTACAGTTCTCTACCTTCCTTCATTCCTCAACACAACGTACTGATTTGGTAATGCACATGAATTCAAAGCGTATCTGTTATAAAGCAGATGAACTGCACAGTCCCGCTCTTCCCTCTCCCTTCTGCTTCCATGCAGAAAATTAAAGATCGAGGGTTTCACAGCCTATACTAAAACCACTGGCTCAGATGATGAGTGAAACACTTCTTCTGGAGGATTAACATGGAACAGATGGCAAAGGAATGCAATTACATTCGGTTTCAATGACATTAAGCACAAAGAGCATCCTTAGTTTAGGGAACCTGGCAGTATCAAAACTCAGTTGATGATAAAGATGATTACAGGAAAAAAGTTAACGTGAAATGACTTTTCACAGAAATATGCAGCTCTTCGCCAAGAGAGGACTAAAAGCTGCTGTGATCACCTCAGGAGGCGGCAATGAGTGCCATCTCAAGCCACAAGTGCTGGTACAGGCAGCCGGAGCAAGATGGCGAGGCTGGTTTCCTTGAACCAGAAAGCACAGTGGGAGGTAAGGGGGGGTCGGTTATGAGCTGTGGGAAGAGGTGTGAAACCGAAGAAAAACCAGCCTGAGTTGGGTGTGAAGTCTGAACATTAAAGTCCTTTCTGAGGGAATAGGAAAAGTAAAAAAGCAAGGACAGCTAACAGATACATAGGGAGTGGAAGATGAGCAGAAAATGACTGGAGAAACAAAAACTATGCAGAAAAAACATGTGATGGACAGAGAGGGACTGTAGGTCACCTCAGGAGGCTGAAAATGGTCAGGAGAGGTAAAAGGAAGGGACTGCAAAGCTGCAGGAAGCCTTAAGCATCAGGACTGGCACGCAAGAGCTTTAGGAGAAGCCTTAAACACTCTAGAGCAAATAGATCAGCCTAAAGAAGCCCTGGGGCAGCACAGGTCTGGGGAGCCGGGGAGATACAAAAGAGCCTGTAGAAGATAGTGGGGAAACGGCACAAAGCAATGCAGAGGCAGAACTGATTGACACATACGAACCGAACTAGAAACAGTGGCCCTTGGGAACAAAGTGCAAATAGTCAAAGGGCATGTGAAAGGCTCACACAGCATAGAGGAGGACACGGAAAGAAGGCGTGCTAAGTGGTTTCTAAAAAGCACCTAGCAGAGGGACTGCTGTAGCAAAGACAAGAAGTCCATCTTACCTATTGTTCTCCCTCCAAGTGATCACTGCCAGCTGCTTTCCAAAGCAGGAATTAAAGTTACTTTAAGCATTTTTGCTAGGTAATCCATAGCAGTTCACAGAAAGAAAAATGTCGTATTGACTTGCAGCTGCTCTTCACCTTCACATACCCATGAACACTGCAGCAAGGAGATGTTTGCTAATTTTTCATAGTTAGAGACAATATTCATGGAAGCAAACTTGAGCAAAGCATCACTCTGTCAGACTGGCAGGTACTGCACTTTGTGTCTCTGAGCATAGAGTGCAGCCCAGTCATCAGCACTGGCTCATGCTTCATTTCTCCCCATCCACGTTAAACAACAAACAAGAAAATACTCTAAAAGAGGAAGCCTCGTCTAAAGCTAAGGACTACTATTTGTGAAGGCACAGCATACTCTGCAAACACAAGGCTAAGAAATATGACTAAGATTCAGCTGGGGATTTCCTTCTGACTGAACTCCCCAACAGAACGTATAGAAGGTAATCAACTGTAAGTAAAGATACTGTAATGCACACTGTTCGTGGGGTTGTCTCCTACTTGACAAAACTTTTAATTCACAGTTTCTCTCCATGCTTCACCCCTAACCTGGAAGAGAAAACCCACTCATTTCTAAATGCAAGAATTCTCCCTCTGTTGTGCATTCCCACTCTATCTGCAGCTATGGAGTCCTGACCCAGCACTGCTGTTCTTAGGCTATCAGCACCCTGCTGAGATAAGTACCAGTGAAAAAAGCAGCATTTAAACTACCTGCAGAAGCCAGCAGTCAGGCAAAGGCCACAGATCCCAGTAAAAGGTCAAAAAAACAGAATGAGATTTATTAATTAGTTATGTGACTTCTCATTGAGTACAACTGTAGTCTTTAATGGACACTGACATACTAATACTCTAGTGGATTCATTTAAAAAAAAAGAAAAAAAAAATCGAGCCTAAGGGGTTAGCCATCAAATTAGAGGGGTTTCTGCTTCCTTCTGTTCATTTGCAAGGAGAGCCTCACAGTAGAGCAAAGCCCAGTGCATAACAGCCAAAAAAACTTTTTCCATATGCTGGTGTTTATGCTGGTAAGTTTTGCTAGCACCTTCCTGAAACAGAAATGAGCAGCTACTTTTTACTAGAGAAACTTCACAAATTTCAGGTGGAGGTGAGGTTTTGGGCCGATTGCCCATTCGATGAGCAGGAAGGACACCCTCTTCCACAGCTCACCACACTCACAGCCAGGCAGCGCTGGCTGGCGAGTCCCCCAGCCCCTAAGCGAAAGGAGCAGGCACCTTGGAACATCGCGAACAGGTTTTTTCCCTTCCTTTCCCCAGAAGTGGGTCATTAATTGCTTTCCTCCTTAGTGAATCCCAAACAGAAGCACACATATTTGCTCAGTGGAAGTTTCTGCCTTTAGATTTTACCAGCCATGACATTGCTGTGACTAACATGCTCCCTTACCACAGGTTGATGTGTCAGCCCCGCGGAAAAGGATTTGCTTTTCGCGGTGGTACAAAACTTTATCATCCCTTTTGCCACACAGACATAATCAAAGGGAAGTACTCAGTTAACACACTTCCTACTATGCTTTCAGCTCACTCTGAAGGAAAAAAAAAAAAATTGGCATTTTTAAGCTCTACCACCTGCCAGTTCCTACTAGGCAAACTGTTTGCAGGTATGGCAAAATATTTCACTGCCTTGCTGTCCCATCATGACTGTCCTTAAAGACTTGCTTTCTAACACAATATATAAGAAGATGCTCAGCTTCCAAATTGAATTTGCTATTCCTCTCTGACAGACTTGCTAGATTTTCTTTCTTCCCTGCATTTAACTCTGTGAAACGTGTAGTACTTAAAATTTGATAACAGTGACAGTATTTTAAAGTATATGGTAACTAAAGATGCATAAAAGATATCTTTAAAGAATCCCTCCAAGACAAAGCACTACGTTTTGGTATGCCATCTGATAAGTATCTCAGCAATCAAGCATTTAAACCTTGGCTGCAATTTCAGAAGAGCCACATCTAAAACGTTATTTACAGCTGTGTCTTTCCCCTCTTTCTCTTCCCCCACTGAGTCATCCTGGTCTCTTTAGTCCTTAGAAGGGCTGTGCATGAAAGGCAGCATTGAAAATGTGCTATTTCAGAAAAATACATATCTGCGCGCTCTCTCTCTCGTATTTAACACATAAGCCATAAATCTGTCATTCATACTATGAAGCCTACCAGTGAAAAAGAGATAATGCATTGAAATGAACTTTTCATACAAAATATAAGATACCAGAGAGTCACATCATTGCTTTTCTGAACATGAACCAAGTAAAGGGGCTTCACAGGGAGTGACTACTTCACAGTATGGAACCGTGTGTAAACTACTATCAACCTTTTCTTTTTAACACTTTTTAATTTACTATGTACTATAGAAATTGTACTCAACTTGCTGAACCTGGTACACCACTAGAAGCTACACATCCAGCTTAGCACATCTTAATAAACTCTTAATAATCTTGTTTGATTTTGGAAATCACAGACTGCTTCAAGGGATTTAAGTACTAGTGATATATACACTCCTTGTGACTTTCTCAAGTTTAGATGACCCGCATTTTGACCATCAACATCAGAAGCACAAACTTGCATCTTAAACTCAAAAAACCCAAACTTTTCAGGCAAGGAGCCACAACACACTGCCCTTCCAGCTGGCCAAAAGGAACAGAGATCCCCGGAGATCGACCTGCGCAGTGCCAGCATGTCAAGCTCGTTGGCCAAACGGTCTGAGAATCAAGTGCTGAGGATTTACTAACAACATGAGCTGCATTTAGATCTTTCTCCTATAAAATGCTTCACAGAATAACGACACTGGGGGACTCACCCTGTAAGGCTTTGTTCATGCTGTGCTGGTTGCGTTCAGAGACACTGCTCATCACGCACAGTAGCGCGGTGTAAAAGCGGTCTGTTGGTTTGAAAGAGGCACCTCCTGTAAATGTCAGTGGTTTTTTAAAGGTTAAGTAAGCATCTTGAGAAAGGCCTCCGTGCTCATGCGCCTCACCTTAGTGCAAGCTGATAAAGGATTATTGGGGGGAAAAAAAAAAAAGACTGCAAACAGATAAAAAGCTCACAGGTTGATGCTGAACAATTGAAACTCTCTGTTCCCAGCGCTCAGTAGTAGATTACCAATGGCAGAGTTACCATTGTTAATTATCAGAGTAAAGTATTAAAGACTGTTTTCTTTTGCCTTAATTAATTACCTCATCTACAGCAGAATGTTAATTCATATACAGGATCATTCCTTAAAGCTATGGAAGCTTCTTTGAGTGCCCCTCTGAAACACTTGCCCTTAAGATAAGAATTAGCGGTAACTGTGAGGACCCAGCCTGTGAGGACAGGTGAATTGAGCCTGGAAACAAGCCCTAAAACCTTATGGGAGCTCTGAGCTGTACCGTAAGGTTTATTATTGATGTTATCAAAAGGGACACAGGCTGGAAAAGCAAGCACCAAGAAAAAATCCTGCCCAGGAAAGACATCCCCAGCTGCACACCTCTTCTGGGTTCAGTGCAGAAATACCAACGTGGAATCTGGTATCACTCACTGCACCCAGGGTGAGGAAGCCAGCTTCAGAGGGTGAGAGCACGCACCTCAACACACTGTCTACATACCTTATCCCTTTCTCCAGTAGGTCCCCACCCACCTCACTATTAAAGGACCGTGAAATTAGAAATACTAAATGGATGCACTAAGAAATGAGGAAGAGATTTGTTCTTTTCAATGGGGACAGAAGACAAAAAGAAGAAAACAGAGTCAGACAGTAAAAAGAACTGATACCAGTTGTCCCCACTTTCTTTCTGTGCCTCTAGACAAGAGTAGCAGAGGGGACTGAGAAGTGAGGGGAGAGGAAGGAACCAGGCATAGAAACTGGATACGAGGAACATGCTGAGAAAGAAAAAGTAGAATGAGGAACAAAAGACAACGAGGACACAAAATAAGCTGCAGAGAAGAAAAATCCACCACGAGAACAGAGAAAAACAAAAGAGCAAGAGCAGAACAGAATCAAGTGGAAGAGGCTAGAAACAGCTCAGAAAGCTCAGATATGTCATGCAAAAAAAACCCAACCCCCAAACCATAAATAGAAGGAAAAAGAAGGGTAAAGCCATACAAAAAGATTAAAGGCAAAGGAGAGATCAACTTTAAAGACTACCCTACAGAAAGCTTGCAAATGCTATAAAAAGAACATAAGGCAGGTTACCACCAAAATGTCAACCTCTACTCAAACATGAGTCACAGCATGCAAAACAATCAGCCCTTCCAGGAGCACAGCACCTTTAGTGGAAAATACCATGCAGTTTGGTCCCAGGCTAGTTTGGTCAGAATACAAAACTACTACTTATTCAGCACCACCAGAAAAAGACTTCTACTTGAGAGGTCTTTGACTTCAGCAGCAGATGGTACTGGAGATGCTCCTAGACTGGAAAATGGAAAAACTTCACAGCAGCACCTGCTTTGTCTGGCACTAAGGGGGATGAAGTTAGATTACAACAGGGTTAAAACAGAGCATAACCATTTAACCCACCTGTTGTGGCTTTTTTCACTTAGCTCTGCAGAAAACACCACTAGGTTCTGCCATGGAGATGTTGGGAAGAAAAACTGCAGTTCCCCAAATGAGAAAGCTTCTAATGTATGTCCCATGCCTTTCTAGCTACAGCCACACAGATAAGCGCTTCTGTACCCACCAACTACGTGTGCTGCAGCGAGGCACCAGCTCCCGCGTGAAGCCCCGCTAAGCTTCCGAAAGAGACCGCCGCAGCCCTGCCAGGCCTGCGTGAGCTGCGCCGAGGAAGGCGGCAACCCCGCAGCAGCCCATGCCTCGCTGCTTCTAACATCTCTGCACCCCCTCACTATCAGCTGCAAAATCACGCACAGAGACATAGTGCAATCGTTCATGGAGCTGCTGCTTTTTCAAACAGAAATGTTAACAGAACAGCTCTGAGTATACAAGCTGTGTAGTATGGCGGATGTGGGGAAAGGCAGTTCGCGTCACCTGAAATACCGTCACTTGTCTACAGGCAGACAATTTGAAAATCAACACCAAGTACCAGTGAGGATATAAAAACCTGAGCGCGTTTTGTGAATTAAAGCATTCTTGTCACCAAAGGCTTGCCAAAGTGACTTGGAATGACTTCCCTTCACGCCTTCTCTGCCTCCTGCACCCATCTGAAAGGAAACTTCTCATTCGTGTTGGTAATGGGATTTACGTCCGGCTCGGTGTGGACCAGCATGGCTTATTCTGCAGCTTCTACTTGAGTCCAACTTCTCAAAAGTAAGGTGGTTTCAGTCACCTGAAGCAGCAAAATGCATGAAAAACTGTAAATTGTAATTTTCATTACAATTATTTCTGAAATATTTCCTGGCAATTTTTATCTGTCCTTGAAACAGAGTCACAGTAGAAGCTGTCGTAGGTTCAGTATGAATCTAAACAAAAGACAGTACTACTTTTGGAAAAATTTGCTCTCTGCAATTTCTGCTGTCTGCTATTTGTAAGATAACAATAACAAGACATGATTTTTAAACAAAAATGCGCTGGTATAATTTGAATGAGTAAAATCAAACTATTCCATCAGATTTTTCAGAGGGAGGTCACAGTCTTTGCATTAGTATGGTATTTCACAAATCCTCTAAAGCGCAGCAGCACACAAGGATGTGGTTTGTTTCTCTTTCAAACAGTCATCTGCAAGCAATTTCATTCAGTTAAATATCAGAATTAAATTTTAGCCATAGTAGTGCTTCTGTGCAAAGGAAATGATGTTTTAAATAGGCATGCAGATGTGATCCTGCAGATTGGGGCTTTAAAAAAGTAAATAACTAAAGGGGAGAGAGGCTGTCTACACAGGCATTTATTCCTGAATTGCTACTCCCAACTAGTTCCCTGAGGAGACTATTTTACTCCAAAATAAAAGTTCTTTATACTGAGCTAACTAAAACCACTTCAGAAATAGAACCAAGCTATTATGGAATAAGCTTTTCTTACTCCCAGAAAAAGATGATAGAATTAATAAGAAATACTCTGCTTCAAATTCAAAGGGAGTTTTTTTTAATTCCTACTAATTTCTCTGTTTAGATGAGCCCAAATAAAGTCGTGATAATAAACTATTTTCAGCTACCCCATCCTTGGGCTGGAAACGGCAAGTAACACTATTTCACAGGCACAGCAGCAAGGCTTCCTAAATTTCTACAGCTCTAATGCAGCTATGCAGCATTTCCTGTGGAAAAACTGCGTTCACTGTCAAAACCAACAGCTGGTAGGTGCTCCTTGGATGGAGCAAGTTCAAGTCAAGCTCACTGGAATGCACTGGACTGGGTTCAACTACCAGGGACAGGACAAAACCAAACCGTGCCTAGCTTCTAGCACAATCTTGCATGAAGATACATATCCACCTCAGACTGCCTGTCTCGGAGAAAGATACTTTACTTTTTTAAATTACCTTTTTTTTTAATTATTTTAATCTCTTCCAGGTGAGAAGAGTTCCCCATGAAGGATCAGTGGGCAAGGAGGCTGGAGGTAACCACTTCCTACACAGAAATTCTGAGAGATTTTAAGTACAGAAATGTCCAGAGAGAGAAAAGTATTTAAGTGCCTATAACTACCTCTCAACCCAACAAACACAAAACTGACTGTCATCCAAGATTGAGGAGAATGATGTTCAAGTCAGGCAGAAAGCTCAACTGATGCGGTGTTTTCCAGCTCTCATTCAAATGGCTGGTGCCCAGAGCTATAACGTTCTGGAACGGAGGGCTTCTACACTCTTTTTGTGCTTCCACAACAGCTATTTTGGGATGGGGAAGGACTTGAAAATTTTTATTTCAGTATTTGTGGGGGGATATTCTTTCTGTTGCCCTAAGGCAGAATGGTAACATTTTGATGGGTCAGAAAAAACATTTACAGAAGCACAAAATCATTTCCTCTTAATTTCAGTTCTGTATCTGGCTTGATGAAGAGGAGCTCTGCTTGTCATGGGGGAACACCTCAGAAGGAAGGTCTTCTGGGAGGACGTCCGTATGTCCCATACCAGGGCTATGGTAACAGGCATGATCTAGCTTGATTTCACCTGGAAAATGAAAAGCTCTGTGTAGCTCTTAAATATTTTATTATTGAAAAGGGATCATAACCAACTGAGAGTTTTGTTTACAACTTGGCAGAGTAAATGGAAAATATCACATGTTGATATTTGCATTTATCACCTCTGTGCATTGGGAAATGGGTAAACACATGCACAGAGACTGAATACTGGCAGCAGCCAACAGTCAAGCTAACCACCCCCCTCATATTCAAGCCAGTATCTTTTCAAAACCATTCAATTCCCAAAATTTAAATGCAACGATACCTTTAAATCAGAAACAAACTCTCTAGTGTTCTGGGAATGAAACAGCGCTAAACTATGTGTTAACGCCAAGTAAAGAAATACCTCCCTCTCTATAATAAGCCCACAGGAGACCACAGCCCCTTACATAACTATTTGCTACTGTGGGATTATTGCTGACCTATTGCTCAAAAAGAGTCTAATAAAGTTTGAGTAAAACCAGAACCATTGCCACTGTTGTTATCAGAAGACTTGTCTGTATCTGCATAATAAACTCTGTTACAGGGCATGAAAATAAGAGTATAAAAATCCACTCTGATGAATGTCTTCCTAACAAAAGTAAAATATTTATCACTTAGCAATTCTTACTTATTGACCCTGAGTAAAATATTTTGAGGCTAGATGCCTAATGGCTACAGAATTAAAAATGTGTCTTTTAATCAGAACATTGAAAAACAAAGAGTTTTTTATTTAAATTAAGGATCAAGCTAAAACAAGCCTTGTGACAATGAACAGAATTTCTGTGGTCCACTAATTCAAAACATGGCTTGACACATCAAATCAGTCTACGCCAAGGGCTAAATATGTGTGCCACGTTTTTATGCCTTTCTTTTATTACTTGTATTAAAGCAAAATGTCAATTAGCACTATACTGTCTTGCTAAAACAGGAGTGTGAGTGCCCTAATTGCAGGTGATTTAAAAATCCATGGACGAAACTGCCATTTCATTCTGTGGTACAGTGACAACTTTATAACTTGGCACCATCACAGCTTGCCACCAGAAAGGTGGAAGGAAAAAAAAAAAAAAAAAACACACCACAAACCAGCACACAAAAAAGAAACTTGTGCCTATTTCACAGAAGACAAACGAAGGCATGTAGAGAACAAGTGACACATCCAACATCATATGGTTATTGGGAAAAGAGCCAGGAATGGAATTTAAGTGTTGATCCCCTCTCAACTCCCACGTTTTCTGGTCCATAACCATCTTTCATCTTCGTTTAAGTGCCTGCCACCCCCAAATGCATGACTCGCAGCAGTCCTGAATTCCAGTTTACTGATTAAAGCGATGGGCAGAGAGGTAGTATGAGCCTGGGCTCCTCCACCAACTCGGGGTCTGACCCCTGACATGGGTGTTAATCTCAGCGCTCTGAAGTCCTCTGTAAAAGGTGCTCTGAACGATAACGGTTCAATTTTCATAGTCTGTTGAGCACCCACACTTCCCCTCAACATCAAAAGAAGCTATGGGTGCTCCGCTTCTCTACAAGTCAGGCCATAAGTTCAAAGTATAATGATCACTGCAGAATGGTACCATGCTAAGTGGAGTAGTAGCTGCTAAATGAGAGCTGTTACAGTTGACGAGGTCAATGTAATTTTACTGCTGTGCTGTTACAGTGAGAACACTCACACTTGGATGCTTGCAGTATTTCCTGGGAGTTAAAAATGGATTTTACAGTCTTCCTTTTCTTTGTTGTTTTGGATGGCAATTAGCAAACGAGCCTTCTCTCCTAAGAATGGAGCGGTGGAGGTGAGGGGTAGACAGAAATTCTTTGGTCTCATTACTTGTGTTTCATTAAAAATAAATAACCTACTTAAGGGGGGGAAAAAAACCAGTATTACCAAAAGGTAAACATACCAGGAGTTTCAACTACTGTTGACACAGAACAAAACACATGTCAAATATTTGTCAATGAACTTTTAAATGCTATTTACAGGAACTTTTGTTTGAGTTTTTTTGTTTGGTTGGTTTTGGTGGTTGTTGGTTTTGGGTTGTTTTTTTTTTTTAATATTTTGACACTTTTTCAGTATTTAATCCTTTTCCAAGGCAGGCTTTGTTTTTAGCTGACAACCATTTTTTTGTATTTAAACCACACTATTCATGTACTAAATTTCAAAAAAAAAAAAAAAACAGTTCTGAAAGCATGTTATCCCCAGCATTTACCACCAGCTCACCATACAGCTGAGCCCTCCAACCTCAGCACTTCAGTAGACAACTTTACAGCAACCACTTGCTTAAAAGAAGGGCAGATTGTTTCATGACAGAAAGATGGCACTTTGACAGGAGGGTTTATGATATCTAAATTGTTCAGCCAAACTACTGCAATGTAATTACCGAAGTTCAGGTGGCTATCCTGTATTTGAACGCACAGACACACTCCACTGCAGCTACTTGTAGATAGCTTTGATGGGCTAATTTGCAAAAAAAAAAGTAAGATTGCAAGGAAGAACCTTGGGGAGTCAAGCTACCTAGTGTGATGTTTAAAATACAACTTTGATTTCGATGCTGTGCCAGCTAGATTGATTGTGTTAGCTGGCCCTGGATATGGGGCCAGTTTCTACACCTCCAGCTAAGCTACCTGGCTAGTGCGATGCTCCATGAAATCTCTCCTAACTTTTCTTCTTGACATTCAGGTTTAACGTCACGCTGATCAACACCAACTAAAATGACCGTATTTTTCTAGGCCCAAGGAAGATCCACATCACCTATTCTGAAGTTGTATCAGTGGGTCACAGGGACAGCTATTATCAAAATCTGCTTTTACACTTCTTGAAAGCTGGTGGGAATTTTGAATTTAAGTCAAAATGCCAGACTCGTGTCACTCTTAACAGGCTTGGGAATCTTACCAGAAAATGTGCCACACTGGAGTGAACAGTTTCTTAGTTCCAGCTTGCAGTTTAAAAGAAAAAACCCTTTGACACCAGCAGAAGAAATCCTTCCTGGGTTTCAGC
Source organism: Phaethon aethereus (assembly GCF_964289735.1). NCBI lineage: Eukaryota > Metazoa > Chordata > Aves > Phaethontiformes > Phaethontidae > Phaethon > Phaethon aethereus. The sequence goes on along the minus strand of NC_138595.1, from coordinate 10,462,986 downwards.
ATTTGGTGGAAACTGACCTCAAAGCTACATGAAATTTAGAGCATTAACCACCTTTTCTGGAAACTCAGCAAGTAACGTTTGGCTTCAGCTAAGTTTTGGGCCAGGATTCAGCTATTTCAACAGAACTGTCCCATCCGTGCTCAAAGCCGCGGAACAGAAAACGCCACCACCCAGCGCAGCTGATTTCTATCAGTCAGATCTGAGATTACGCAGGGCAAGTTTTCCACTAAGTCTAAATGCAGCAAATACAAACATCCTCAATATCTAAACGAAATGCTCCAGCTGTAGCCGAGATCTCCATATAAGAACAAGTTCAGCTAAGTTCCCAGGGGAAGATAAAAAAACCCTACAAAGAGAATAGAGTTGTCTGTAACAGCTGACAGAAGTTCAGATACAGCTAGTCAAGTGCAGCCAGTTATGATTCAGTTGTATAATAGCATTTGCACTGACAGACAAGACAATCTTTCTTACAACTGTCTGTAGCTTTTTGGCTTGAAGAATCCTGATGCTCTTATAAATTGCAATTCCCATCACATTCAAAATGTCTATATATTTTTACAGGACACAAGGCATTTGTATGGCATCTGTTACAAAATATATATTTCTACAGCCTAGAAAATGCATTTCGAGTCTTCATACATTAAGTCTGATTTATTCAAGCTCATGGGAAAACGATTTCCAGCAATCTGTCTCAAACACAGGATGCACAGCCATACAAAGAAGTTTGGTGCCAGAGACTGGTTTCTGATTCTCTGCCCTTCAGCAACAGGATATAGAAAAGTTACCTTGACCTGAAATTAATGTAAATTGAAAGTACCACAACCTAAGCTACTCCAAGAATGTAATTCTAATCCCATTTATCTGACATCATTAATCTGTAAAGCACTGATCATCAGTCAGTTATCTCAGAGTTCACTGCAGTTGTCAGAAAGCATCCTTGTTTACGGAGACATTACTCTTTTAAGCACAAAGATTGAGTTTTCACTCAGATCACTTAGATGTACCATTTGTAGATAACCTCCAGCAGACAGAGGCAGACCCCAGTACTGCAGTTCCCAGAGTCGGAGGAGTGCATTAACACAACCAGTAACACACGGCGGTTATTCAAGCATGTCCCGTGGCAGTTCTTGACCACCCTGCATTTCTACCAGGCACTACACATTGAGAAACGGGCCCCACAGATTTGGACAGACCTGTCAAAGCCCAAAGGTGTATTTACCTCAAAGAACCTTTGCAATTTGATATTCCTCATACCTCATGGTCTCCAGTGACAACCCAGCGCTGTCAGAGCTGGCACTCCCCCGCTGGGCCTCAAAGCCCAGTCAAGAGCATCAGCGGATGGAGCCAGATCAGCACAAGTCAGCAGCGGCGGGTAACAGCTATGCTGAGAACTCCAAGCATGACAAGGGCACAGCAAAGACAAGACACAAAAACACAGCACTGCACTGGACGTCTTCTCTAAACTCCCCCTCCTGAGCAGAGTCTAAGTGACTACAGAGCGTCCTGGAGACGGCACAAAAAAAGACGTGCTGGGCCCATGCGGCAATTGGTTCTACCTCCCCTTTGTATCCCTTGTCCAGATGCTTTACAGACCCCTTACAAACACCCAGGAGCCACAGATGAGAACTTTTACATCTCTGTTGAGAGATTTCATGCTTATTTATAGATTGCCTTTATTGTTATCCTGATAATTATTAATACAGACCCTCACATAGCTTCCCGTTTTGGTTCATTCATTCTCTTTGCACCCTACTTGTGACCCCTCCTTCTGGAGCACTGAGCAAATCCAAGTCTGCAAAAACAGATGCAAACGTGGGACCGAGTGAGCAGGTGATGCCCTGCTGTAGGACCACGGACTGCTACCGCACGTGTCTTTATTCAACAAGCTTACGCTGCTGGGCGTTCGATCCAACACATGGAAAATCATTTAGGCACATACGAAGTGTCCCTACTTCACTCAATACAACAGCAGGAAAAGGCAAACAACAACCTCCACACTTTAAATGAGAGGAAAAGCTTCACCATGACACCAGTTTGGAAGAGATTCACAAGACTGTCTCAGCAGCAGCTCTTTACAGGAGGGGGACAAGAGCCGGCGGAGGCTGCCTTTTGTTCGCAGCTCAAGTGGGCAGGCACTCCAGGGTAAGTACAGAATAATGCAAAAAGAGAAACTGCCTGTTAAGGCAGCAGAACGAAGCAAATATACAGTCTCAGTTCAACCGCTGTCTTTGTCACAGCGCGTGTGGGCAGGAATCGCACCGCAGATTCATGGCTTCTTCATGGCAGGTACCTGCACCAAAGCGGTCCGAGGCAGCGCTCCCCCAGCACACAGGACACCTCTGAAGCTCGCTGCTCGAGCCGAGGTGGCCAGACACGCAGCACGCTGTCCTCTGCTTGTTACTGTCCCAGTGAACCCATTTAATCTAGAAACCATAGTTTGGGCTTTTCTCCTCAGAAACCACAGCCCACATTTGTTTGGCTTTTAAATAGAAAACACCAGTTCCGTGGAAGTACGAAATATAGTTGTTTTAATTCACCCGTATAAATTTGTGGCAGAGCTCGTGAAGTGTGTCTGGAGAACATCAGCAAGCCAGCCAAACCACATGGGGAGCTTGCACGGGGAGAGTGACCCACTCCCCGGGATACCTTGCCGAGATGATGCGTTTTACAGAAGGAAATGGAATGTGCTTTACATTGTCGATAACGCTTAATTGAGACTGCATACTAGACAAAGTCTTCCGTAAAATCTCTTTAGGTTTTGGACATACTGCGGACTTTGGTATAACAATATTCTTCCTACAATATAGTGGAGTAAAAGCTGGAAATTGTACCAGCTCACCAGAACGGGCAAACTGCAAGTCTCATTACAAGAGTGAGCCCCAGTCTGATTTCAGCAAAGCAGTTTTGGGTTTAATGATGCAGAGCCAAGCTGATCAGTGAAAAGAAAACAAACTTCTGCTATGAGATTTGGTCTATACCACTGATGTGTGCAGGACTTCAGCAGGGAAAGAGAGATGGCCTCTGCCAGAAAGCTACACCAGAAATCTTTGCCCCTTTCCAATTCAATTGCTATCTATTAATAAATCATTGTTCCAAGCTGGAATTTTGCTTTCAAAAGTAATAAACAACTGGCAGATATGCATTCTTAAAATTCACGGTCTTCAATACAAAATGAACATGTGCTTAAGTGTGTTATTGGTTTGGGCTTGACTTTGTTTTTTGAGTAATAGGAATATATTTATTATTAAAATAGAAATAAAAGGAAAAAACCACACCACCACACAATCACCACTACAGTGTGGATTTAAGTGGCCACTGGATCAAACCTTCAGGTCATTATAGGTCAGGCAATACAACCTTCTGCAAAACCTATGTTTGGGAGTTGACAAAAGCTTGTAATACTAATATAGCAAGGTTTATATTGCCAAATCGTATCTCAAATGTACTATGAAGTGCAACCTTGCATGGAAATCACCCTGAGAAACCAAAGAGGTTCTTCTAAGACAGACCACAAGACATAAACAAAAGTATTAATAATCAGTCTCCAAGGAACAGTATCTGCATCAAACAGTACAATTATTCCTCCTTTAAAACGTTAATAAAGATAAGGCTGCATAGATTTGTGATGGTATCCTTGATTGCACACACTTCCCAGTGCACAGATTGAGAGAGCAAAGTTAGTGTTCACCTACAGAAATGTGTCTGGTACAGTTCCGTCCTAGAGCCTTTAAATTGAGAAAGGACATACCAACTGCTCCATTTAAACGAAAGCTGTGCACTGCAGCATCTTCTCCAGCTGCGTGCGGACGCTGGGAACACTTGCTTGAACTCTAAGCCCAAAGCAAAGCCTAGGTGAGATTGCCCGTCTTTGCCAGAGGATAATTTTTGTTAACACAAACACCTCCAGAAAGAGGCAACTGCTTCCTGCTCAGCACTACGTGTCGTCACGCCAGGAAACACGGTGCTATGGCAAGTCAGGAAAAATTTCAGAAAACATAGAGAACCAAGCTTCTATGTTGCATTTTAATTGCCATATTTGGCAAACCTGATGTCATTTTGGGTCTGGATACATTAATTATTACACAGCAGCAGTAAGAGACAGAAGAAACAACCACCATGTTACAGCACAAACTTTTGATGATATAAAGAGCACAGCCAAACCCTCCTCCACCAAATAGAGAAATCACAAGTTTTTAACAGAATTCTAGCAACTATTTTGACTAATTCAGGTTACTTTCAAGCCCCAGACTACATTTACATGTTTATCTAGCATTATGCACAGCGCTGAAAGATGAGATTAATTTGTCAATACTGAAATCTGAAATGTTCCATGCAACTCCTTCATGAGAGGATGGAGCAAAGGGATGTAGCACAGAGGGTGGCTGTGACTGTACAACAGCCTTTTGGTGGACAAGTGCTTATGGAACGCCTCAAAGTCATGACAAGAGGTTTCTCTGGGCTCTGATGCTTTCAACTCAGCCAGTTACTAGCAGACATCTTGCTAAAATGATCACACACGTACACATTATCTCAACCAACTGTGGCTATAAGCGCTCTGTTCTGATCACAACCTATAAAGGAAACCGAAACGAGTAATTAATTTTGACTGACACATCTGTAACACCAAACACATAATCAGCCCCGAGTCCATTCCAGGCAGCCCTAAAGCCCGAAAAAGCCTCAGGCCAGGCAAGTGTATCAGGCTGGTCCAAACACAAAACCTGCCTACTGTAACTGCCCACTAAGGAAATTACTTCTTCAGCTCACCTCTTCAAGGTCTGTGTTAGAGGTCCCAGGATCAAATGCTGCTGACAGTGAGAGAAACTGTTATCCAAGCAAAATCAAACGCAACAACCGTTGCTTTGGAGGATACACACACAGCAATGCTGGAATACGGAGCTGACGCATTGCAATGACTCGGATCTCCGTGCGGGTGCGTTCCCTGCTGCCCCAGCCACGAGTAAAAAGAGCAGAGAGGACACCTAGCAAAGAGCAGGGCCTGGTGCACAATTCTGATGCTCTACAAAAAAAATAAATAAAAAAAAAAGGGAGCAAGAGAACAAACATTGAATTCCCTTGTAAAACAGATGACTGCATTGTAATTTACTAGCAGCTGCTGGCAACAAACACCACACACTCATATTCCTATTAACCAAGCTGCAGCTGATTTATTAAAGGCTCAGATACATCAAAACAAACGACTGTAACATCATTTATATTACTATTTACAGCTCTTTAATAGGGTTACATGAAGGGGCAATGCAGCACAAACTGGAATCTGGTTACAAGTCTGTCAAGAAGCAGCAGAGCATCTCTCCGCTCGCCCAGCTCCAGCGCGGAGCTCCTCTGTATCCTTTCCAACAACTACCCGCGCGCCTGTGAGGCACAGGTGTGCTGGAAAGGGGTGGCAGCAAGGCACGCAAACCTTCCCAAATTGCACAAATACTCGGCGGTCTGCTGCCGGTTTAAAAAAACAAAACAAAACCAAAACAAACCCCCAAACAAACAAACAAAAAAACCACACCACCACACAAACCACCACACACAAAAAACCCAAACCAACCCTCTGCCCAGCAGTGGGACTCGATCAAGTATTGTTGCACCAGTAACGAATCAATGTTATCGCTGCTCTGCAGAGCGTGCTGCTCCTAAAGCCAAAGGCATCGCGCTTGTGAACAGGCTGTGTCAAAAGCAGCCAGGGATCAGTATTGTCCCTGGGACAGAAGCCTGCCAGTTGTTCAGAGCTCTCTCCTGGGCTGCCTGATGCGTCCCTTAAGCCAGGGATTCCCAAACTCTGGCGTTCCCGTGGCAGACAGGGAACGATGTGCCCGTTACAGGAAGGTGCCCGCAGGAGCGGCAGCAGCTCCTGGCTCTGCGCGGGGCTGTGCGTGGGCACAGCGATGCCATCCGGCCTGGCCCTCTCCTCCCGGATGAATGCAGGTTGTGGGCGTGAGCAGTTCTCTGCTGGGCACAAGGTGATAAATTTGAGATTTGTTTTTCCCTCATCTTACTAGGAAAATACAGCCTACTGGGCTTTGTATTTCCTCTTCTCACGCTGTTTTGCGATAGCACACCTAAGGCTTGTGGCACAGCTGCCACAGTCTGGGAATCTCAGCCCCAAGTCACTGACGTTAAACCCAAAACTACTAGGTCTGGAAAACAATTAGAAATCGGTTCCTGAAGTGGAAGTGAAGTTCATGCCACTTCATATCCTGCCTTAAGTGATCCACGGGATCCTTTCTGTGCGGACGGGTTTCACTCAAAATCACACAGATCCCATATGGGAAAATCTGTATTAGGTGCTTTGATGAGACCACAACTCCAGCCAGACTGAGAGGCTGTGCTGGTGATCCCCATTCCCTCATGCCAAGTGCTTTGAGGGCAGGCTCCCCCGAAACCCCAGCCTCTGCCAACGCCACACAGAGCAGCACTTGAACTCCCCATCCTTTGAAGAAATAACACAGCGTCACCACAAGCCACGGATCGCTCGCTCTACCAAGGTAGTGTTCTAAGCGGTGACAGGCGATCTCATCTAAAGACTCTTTTCTAGCTGACACGACATATTTAAAAGGATTTTTAAATTAAAAGGGAGCTCTGTGTTAAGAACGTAAACCTTTATCAGAGGTGTCGATGAAGGCAAATGGAGGATTCCTTTGCTGTATAAATTTCACAAGGAATTCCCAGCCCACCCCACGAATTTTGAACCAATGTGTTCAAGCCTCTGGTTTTCGCTAACCCATAAAAGCTCCAGATAGTCAAATATTATGCTTCTGCTTCTTAAATATTTCCATTTAAATGTAGATTTTGACCTTCTTGCCAATGAAATATTAATAAGAGAATAAAATATATATTACTCTTCTTCTGAGGGAGAGGTCTCTCTAACTCTGTCATGTTCCTCATCGTTTTTTTGAAGAGGATGTCTTCAAACCACGGCAAATTTATTTCTCATTCCTACATTTTTTAGGCCATGGCAGCTGAAAGCAGAAAGGCAATCTCTTTACCATCCCAGGGGAAAAAAGGGGAGAAATTCTGTTTCTCTAGATCAACGAAAAGTAAACAGGGACACCAAAGAAACTGTATCACTTCCAGCAAGATGCAAAACGCTAATTTAATTTGAAGTAACTGTGTTCCTAAACATGAAGACAGTATAAAGATTAACTGAGACCTCCGTTTCTTTATGTAACTGCAGCCCGTTAAGTGAGATAACTCACAAATTGCCCTGCTTATCCATTTTTATCTTCATCGTTGTTCAAAGACAAATACTCCCTCCCCAAAACATTGTTTGTCTTTCTCGCTCCTCCCTTGTTGTTAACAGAAGGGAAAACAACAAAATACATCATGGTGCTGCAGCACAAATGCAGTACTGTTTAAAGGGGATCAGTTCTGCTCCTGCTGATTTAAATGAGAGCCAGGCTGGACCCCCAGGATGCTCTACAGTCCTAATTACAGCTGCATCAGGAGAAGTGTTTCATCAATGCATACCACCACCCTCTTTTAAAGGCCATAGTAGGATGCACTCTGAAAACACAGGTGGCAAATATTATTGGTATCCAACACAATATTCTCAAGTCCCTGTTGTTGTTCTGGGTATTTTCACTTTGAGTCCTGTCTTAGATAACACTACAAAGCTCTCACAAGAGTGGTGGGGAGGGGGACAGAAATCATCTGGGAAACTATGGGAAGGTACACAACAGCTGAAAAAAATCTAAACCAGGATGGACTGAGGAACCTGGGGAACCTGCAAGTGCCAGATAAGTATGTTCTGTGATCAAGGAGACCCTGGGAGGGTTCTTAATCAGTGCTGAATGCTTTCTTGAGAGAGCCATAAAACACAGACCAGCAATTCCTCAAACTTTACTTACCAGCTTTCGCTGTTAATTCTCATGCTCGAGCCTCTCTAATCTAACTCATGGAAAGTATCAATCCTGACTTTTCAACTATATTGCTCTTATCATTTGGCTAAATTACAGCCCTATGCACCAGCCCAGGTACTTTCACCACCTCCAGAGCAGGGTATAATTTATAGAGGGTGGGATTCTGAAAGGCAGCTGAGTTAAATGCTCACCCCCCCACCTAAATTTCAGTAAGCACTGGGTACCTAATTCCCTTAGGCTCTTTTCAAATTCTAGCACCTTTTTTTTTGTTTTGTTTTGGGTTTTTGTTTTTTTTCAGTTGCTAGCAAGGAAAGGTCAACCTAATTTGTCACAGCAGCAGCAAGTGAAGGCAAAAGATCAGCACATGCTGACAGGCTGTCTGAGAGGTTTCATTATAGAGCTGTTTACAGCATTTATTTCTCCTGTTGTTGCTGCTTTTTTCAGGGTCAAGGAACTGAGATCCCATTTCAGTAGTAGAGATCACCAGCCAGGGAACAAAATTCTTGAATTTTGCTCCTCCCTCACAGGCTACTTGACTCATATGCCACTGACTGCTGAGATTTTTTCTGAATGACCACATGGTTATTGACATTTATACTAACTCATATAGCAACGCTAAGCCTAAATAATAGTACTAACATCACCAACTAGTATTAATGCAATTGGAAATTTTAAATGGAGTGTAACACCAGTCTTAATTCATAATAGCGCATCAGCCAATCAAGTCAAGTCCATTCATTTGAAGTTTTGTTTCCTTTGGAACATAAAATTCTTTTTGTGAAGGAGAAATACATTAATGTATGATGATTTCTGAAGCAGACTTTCTTCACAGCTTTTTATATTCTAAAGTTCAAAGAGAAATTGCCTAAAGGTCTACACTGCCACTAATGCAAACACTTAAGTACTATATTCAATATATATTACCAGCTAAGTAAGGAAACACCAATGAATGTATTCAACTGCCATTAAGGTTCTCACCAGCTGCTACCTCCACGTGAAGACCAGGTGCAGGGTCTGGTAAGCTCACCTAAGAGAGAGGACACTTAGGGCTGTCCCCAAGTCAGGAGACATAGGTGCCCACTGACCTGAGCACCCACGAATGGGCACAACAGGCCCCAAGAATGAACTGCCCTGGCAAATGCTCTTTGGCCGTTTTACAGTCTTGACTATAGCACAAGGAATAGAGAAGTGGCTTTGGCGAGGTTGCTGCTAAATTTCTCACAATTCAAAGAGGACAACAGAGAGTCAAAGCAAGCAAACTGAGTTCAACTGCATGGCCAAGAGCCAAGCCTCAGAGATAAAAGACAGTAATGGAAGACCTTCAGCCACAGCCAAAAGTTCAGCTGACAATAGGATTTCTCTTCCAGTAGCAGGAAAAGAAGAACCTTTAGGTCAAGTAAACCACATCTTCCGACTCTGCCTCAAAAGACTGCTAAAAAGGTCAAGAGATTTTGTATCTCCCAGCTATCTGATGAAAGACTATGCCACATACCCATTTATTTCCATATTGTTTTTGTCAGGTGAGGGCAATATTCACGTGTGATGAATAGATCTGCAGGCAATGGAATCTCGCATTCACATCCAGCATGTCACTTCATCTTGCCTATGCACTGAAGCCAACATATCAGTATCTTTACTTGATTTGTTTAGCTGATGAAGAGCTAGAAAAATATAGGAAAGTTTCTCAACTCTAAAGGAAATTAAGGGTGAAAATTACTCCAGAAGAAAGCTGTGGAAGTTATGTGACCATTTATCATGCAGCTACATATTGTTTTACGTGGAGAACACATATGGGATTTTTAATGGTCTAAAGGCCTTTTGCTGGCCCTCTGCATGGCCAAAATCTCTTGCTATCTCAATCAATATTTCTTTGTGTAACAAAAAGTAAAAAAGTGGAAACAAAACCAATACAAACAACTTCAAGGTGTGGGTTTGTTTTTTTTTTTAAATCTCCCATTTTAAAGACTTTGAGGATAAGTAGAAACACAACTTCTAAGGAAGCATACACAAAAACCTACAGTGTTAGAAGGCAGACAGAGAAACCCTTTTTCATGAGTCATCACTTACGCTCATCCACAAGCATACGACGCTATCACATCAACACACTGCCCTTGAGCCACTCTGCACCAGTACAAAGATACAAGACAGAAGAGGTTCAGCGACAAAGAATAGGCCTTTTCCTCCCACTCTGTGGTCGGCAGCCATGATCCCAGAGAATCCATTTTCAGGCAAGAGTCCACAGAGGCTCTACTGGCTTTCCATTCTGGATTTCTTTCTCCATTCAAATGACCAGCAAGAGAAGAAAACTCCCAACCCAATTTATTTAAGCGTCTTCAGCAATATCCTTTACAGAATTTCAAAGAGTTGCTGGCAGTTGTTAAGCTGGTGCTGTTTAACTTGGACATCTGTCCACCCAGGCTGAGATGACCAACTCACTTTACATCACCAGCTAGCAATCAAATAATAATTACTTTGGGTTACTGCAGACTGGAGCTGGATTTGAGTGAATGATTTCAGAGCACTGGAATCCATTACCAATAACCCAAACCATCTGCGTTCTCGTCTCCATTACAAAGAAAGCAGCAACAATTCCAAACATTAATTCAGACACTAAGTACTAGCTGGATCGCCAGTCCATGGGAGCAGTGGCATGTATTTTGATATAATTACCTCAAGATGGAAGCTACATGGACATCCGATGGAGAACAGTTCAGAGTTTACGTTCTGTGCCACATTTAACTCTCTGGAGTTATATGGAAAAGGTTTGTATTAAATAAAAAGCTCCATTTAACATTATTTCCTTTGCAAAGGCAAGCTGGATAACGCTGGTGGAACGGGAGGATTTTGCACATGTAGCATGCAGCCTCCCAGAAAAAGGGAAGCCAGCTGATGAGCAGTAACCGTGATTTCTGTAACAAGTAAGTTAGACTGTGCAACAAATTGGTACATCCAAATAAACAAATCCCTGAATCCCCTCCGTTTGCCTTTATGAAACAAATGAGTCAGTGCTGACTAATCGTATTATAATACTGGGAAGCTTGTAATAGGCTTACAAACCCTGTGTTTACAGGATCATTATTGTTCAGGGCTTGCTGAGATAATAAGGAAGCTACAGGAGAGATACTTTGGAGTCAAAATCTTATCAGATATGTTCTGGAACTGAGATCAGTTTGCAGTTCAGACCAAGACTGGGTATGAGGGACTGGGACTGAAGTGACTGAAAAGGAACGGTATTTCCCCACCCGGGACCAGAAATCTCTTCTTCAAAGCTACACGTAACCAAGGGGGCCCTAAGTCATGAACAAAACATAGGTTTTCCCAATTTCTACTGGAGAAACTAGGGCTAAGCATTCTCTGGAGCCAACCACTCCTCTGAGAAACCACCTATTCTGAAGGGCCAATTTCACTGAAAAAAGGAAAACAAAAAGAAAAGGACGCATTTCTTCACTACACCCTGGAAAGGACTGAGGTACATTACACCTTGGTTTTCCTTCCAATTTGCTATTTAAGAGGGCAGCTTTCTTCAAGAATCTGGCAGAATCACACAAATTCTTAACAGCGTAGGACATGTGAACCAGCCCATGGAGCAGAGCAAGCACTTGCATCTCACCTTCTTAAAAGAATCTGTAAAAACAAGATAATGATTCTCATTTTCTACAGATTTTTATTATAAAAATCAGCAGAACTCTCCAAGTTTTAGCTCTTCTAAAAGCTACAAGCCTGTTTTATTAGGCTTGTGTGTCCATTTCATTCTTAAAATTACTTAATCAGCAAAAAAATATGCCTCTCTCCGCTTTTCTGACTGCTCATCATAAATTACAGATGCTTCTCCCCTAAACACATCCATGTGCAAACCCTGAGCGTCATCATTCTTGCTTTCACAAAAGACAGCCGATATGCAAGTGTTACAAATACTCTAGGAGATATTCTCTCCTGACTTCAGTAGCCTCTGTATGAATTCAGTAGTCCCAAGTACTCACAGAGAGAGAACTTAGTGGTTTCTCCAAGTACGCAGGAAAATGTACCATGCTCTTAGCTTCAAGAAACCAGGTTCCTCCACCTGCAGCAAGTCATGAACCTTGCTTCAGATTATTAAATTAAAGGGTTCATAAACACCTTCAAAGTTGCAGTAGGAGAAGAACTATTTGATAGCCACCATCCTATATCCCCAGGGAAAGGGGCAGCTGGGATATATGATAAGCTAACACCAACAGTCTATAGGGAAATCCAGGAATCCTAAAACAGATTTTATGTCAAAATTTTCTGAGGCAGTGCAGAGTGGGCAGCAAAATTATCTTAAAAGCCCAGTTTCATGTCCTTGAAGATCAATCATTGCCTTTGTATTCAAATGCATTTAATACATCAACCCTACAGTGGGGCAGGATCTTCACTGTTGTGGCCAGTTCAGCCCCGCTGGTCTATTAATGGGATGGGTCAGCACAATGCCATCGTCACGAAGGACGAAGAAAGACCTGGAAAAGTCCCTTCTGACCCTGTTGTCACTTGGGTCACACTAAAGGCTAGTATCATGTTTATCCAGCACCATTAACCTCAACTTCTCCTACATGCAACTGAAATCCAGCTGAAGCAAGACAGCTCAGCCAGAACCACTGTCAGAGGCGGACCCAAGGCACCCAAGGCACCTCCCAGCAGGAGCTATAGCGATGCAATTGTCTCTCCCCAGTAATATATGAAATGGCAACAACCAAGCTCAGCACACGCAGTCAAGAAAGTCCTGGTATGCAGTGTCAGCAGAGCGTGGTACCACACAAGCACGTTGTGCGTAAGACGTCTGGAATAGCATAAAACTGGTGAGAACAAGGACACCTACATTCTCCTCTCAGATCCACCAGGGCACAGGCCCTCAGCCCAGATGCTGGGGAAGTTCTATCCTTGGAGATTTTGGGGTCTTGGCCGGACAAGGCTGTGAGCAATGTGCTGAGCTAGCCCAGCTCATAGGACCAGACAACCTCCAGAAGTCTGTTCCAACTGAAAACAGACCGTGATTCCACAATACTCTCCCTTGTTTTCAAGAGTACGGCACCTCCTGCTTCAGGTTTCCATGCACACCAGCTGCCTTCCCTCTCATATGAAGTCTTCACAACAAGCCAGTTTCAAGAGGGACGGGTGAGCAGCCTCTGCTTTCCGAACAGCCTTGGGTTGCACCTCTGTTCCCCGGAGGCTGCCAAGCCTCACAGTGCCACCGCTGCGGCACCGTTATACATTTTGCTCTATCCACAGTTGCTACTTCATCCCTCTGTGGCAGCCCCAACCCTGGCAGGAGCATCTTTGGCTGTCTAAACAAACCTGCAGGACTGCATGAAGCTGGTAAGCTTCCCATTTCTGCAGCATAACCAAGACAAGACTTCGCCTAAAGCAGCGGACACAATGTCCTGAAACCTTCTGATGACGCAGCTGGGGAAGCCCTCTCCCTCTGAAATTATCAAATAATAAAAAGAGAGAGCACGAGAGAAAGAACAGGGGTGGGGTGGAGCAGAGGGGGAATATCTATGGCCTTCTGCACCCAATTCTGTCACTCTGACATTTCTTTCAAATACAATTATTTAAAGCCTCCTGATGGCAGAGCTGAGGAAATGGACTAATAGTAGCTTGTACGGTACCTCTCCATCAGGCAGTTCAATAAATCCTGGCAGTGCTGTGATTTGTGTTAGGAGAATGAGCTTTTCAAGAGCAGAACTATCACTTTACACCGTCAATAATCTCACTGTCAAAAACCCCTGAGTAACCTGACCGACACTTCAGAAGCTTAATTTATAGATGCGCTATTTGCCTTCAAGGTATTTTATGCAGCTAAATAATGGAAGCGGATATTATCCCAAACTACTCTGCAGCTTTCACAAGCAGAGTCCAAGAACATCCAGGAGGGCAAATTTTCTATTAACTTAGTGCTAAATTCTTCCCTCTGTGACACCTGTGTGATACCATCTACCACTGGTGGAGTTGGTCCCAAATTACACTGCAGGAAACAAAGGCAGAATCAAGCTCTTGCACTTCTAGATGAGGATCAGCATTTAACGAGCAAAGCAGCGCATGGAGAAATGCCACAGGGTCTTCGTTTTGCTGTGGACCACTTGTACACGGATTTGCAGAAGGGAGCTCTAACCACTACTTCTCTCACCCAGGACACCTACGAGCTGCAGTGGGATTGCAGCAGGCTGAAGTGTCTGCCCAAAATTTCAGGACTGGGATACTCATGACTACACAGCAGTTGCAAGGATCGACACTGATAAATACATGGATCGCCTAGAAAGATCTGGGTTGTACTGCTGATTTTCAGGTTTGGGGACATAACCATAGAATGTCTCCACCAAATTGGAAAAGCAGGCTTTTTTTCCCCCTGATGGAATAGGGGATGGGCTTTTTTCTCAGCACCATAACCCACAACAGTATTTAATGGAAGAGGCTGGATTTCATTTATTCCTGGCTCTTAATGCTGATCAGGCAAGAATTAATTCCTTTAATGGGAAAGTATTTGTGCAACTATAACAAAGAATACCAGGGAGAGACTCTGGGCAGGCACCAGACATGACAGTGCCATTGTATCCCACACATCTGAGAACTGCAAGCTGTTTCAACCAAGAACAATAAAAATTAGCTTGCTGCAGAGCAGGGTAAGCCCTTTACATAACAAATCAGCAGCAAAAGCGTGGAAGTCACAAGCATTTGCACACGTTTTTGGTTCAAACGAGTCAAGAGAGAAAACTCAAGGCGATAATAACCCCAGCCTAGGGGAAAACTCAGATCTACACCCAAATTCTGTAGTTTGGATTTAAGCGTATTTTTTTAGTGACACATGCATATTCCAGACTGCAGAACAGCCCCAGTACTTTTCTTGGTCAATACCTAACTAGACTGCTCCCTTTTTTCAGTTCACAACTGAGCCACTGTAATGGGGTTTGCCTTTAAAGTTGGGCTTGTGCCCTTGCTCTGACAAAGGAGAACTGGACTGCCCTTCATTCGTGTTATTCATCAGTTTTGGTTTTTTTCATTCAGTTTCAGCATTTCCTTGACTAATAAGTCACACGCCAACAAATCAAGATAATTATCCAAAGGTCAATACATCAACAATGTCCCTTTTTGCATATTCCTGTGACTCAGAAGCTGCCTATCTGCACAACCAGCCTCTGACACCCTTCTGACAAGGATGGCAAAGTCAGCTACAAGCCAGGGGACGGCTGCAGCTCCCCGTCTTTGTATGAATGAAGAAACTCTTCCACTGCCTATATACGCACAGAGGGTAGAACTGTGTTCCCACTTACAAACAGGCTGGAATAATACCCCAAATGCCAAATGAAGTGAGAAGGGTTTTAAACAACTCGAAATCTCTTTGTCTCATCAGACCAAAGTAAGCTTGGCATCCAATACTCTCCCCCATAATTCCCTATAACCAATTCAGTTTACCAGAGCCTGCCAAAGCCACAGAATAAATTAATCTCAGCTTACTAACCATGCAAGCACATGTAACCTCTCCTGGATGGAACTGGAACATCTTAGATCCTATGCCTACTGCTAGCAGCTAATAAAACACAGCTCAATTGGTAGGATTCCTTCCCCCCACCCTTTCTTTTAGTAACATAAAACTCAGGATAATTTCTACACAGTTCCAAAAGCAGCCCAGCAACAACAGTGAAAAGCACAGCTGCCTTGTCCTTACTACAGCATATCATGGCGATCAAGATTTGAATTCCCTATCCCCACCCAGTTCAAACCTATCAAACAATCCAATTCACCTACCCAGTAACTCCAATTTAGCAGCTTTGTACTGCTGGCTCCCCTAACGAAAGCCATTTGATGACTCTGAACTTGGAAGTGTAGACAGTGAAGTGCAGACTTCTGACACTAGGAATAAGCAAGCGCACAGCCCGCTTGACTGGCACGCGAACAGTTGGGGGTTTTTTTCCTCCCTCTTTGATCATACTGTTGGTAAAAGTTAAGATTAGTCTTGGCCAAGATCCATCCTGCGCAAGACAGAATGATCACCTGGTATTTATCTCAAAATGCCCTTCTTTTTTTTAATATACAAACTGCTGGAGACTAGAGTCCGTGCCATGCGGCAAGGAAAGCTCTTCACTAAGCCTCAGCCACAAAAAGATCTCTGCAGGAATATTGACAAGATTGACTCCTTCTGCATGTTTAAACCAAGTGTCAAAAAATATTTATGCAAGCTTTTTTCCACCCTTTCTGTCCTCACTCCTTAATCCTGATACAGTTGGAAAAGCAACTCGTGACAAGTTTATGAGCAACACGGTCCAGGGGAAATATTTACACTCTGATCAGATTCAGATATCCCCAGGGCTGGGAAAGGGCTCCTGGAACAGGCAGCTTCAGTCTCATTGCCCTGTCAGCGTTTCCTCACGCCTGCGGCACCAGGCTCAGTGCGAGCGTGGCAGGGAAATGCTTGGCTCCCCTCTGCTCCCTTCCAGGCTGGTCTCTTTGATCTCTACTTCGCCATCCATCCCACGGCGAAGCAAGTCTGAGTGATTGCACACTGCAGTAGGTTGTATTTAATGTTAAATTTGAAGTTGAGGGGTTTTCCTCCCCTCATACCAGGAGCGGGTGCCTAAAGTTCATCTTTAGCTGTTAATTCAAGGACCAAATTCTGCCCACAGGCACAGCTGAACCGTAGAGGCTGAAGTACAAACTCTCGGCCTTGTTTCCAGGTATGTGAAGTCTCTCTGGCACATAAGCTAACTGTAAACCTGCAAATACATCTGAAGGTTTGATGTATCAGTGCTAAAAATTCTCTGGAATAATAAATGAGAGATGGCATGAGGTTGGGTTTACATGTAAAAATGCCTGAGTGAGGCAGCCCCAAAATGTTTCTCTTTCTTCCTTTGGACAGTTCAGATGAAGGGGACAGGAGGAATCCCTGGAGTTGAGAGGAAAAACCTCACCGGGATGTGTTCTCTTCCCCCACCAATCCACAGCCCCTTCCAGACACACAGAGATATCTTAACTTCTTATTGCTTTTTGTCTCTTATTGTCATATTCTCTTATCACTTCACTTTCCATTATTGTTCCTCAGCTCTTTTCCCAATGCAGTGCATATTGCTCTCTCTGTACAAACAGCAGCAGTGTTCAATATTCTCATATCCAGAAAACCATCACTTACACAGAAATATATACACATAACTGAGTTTACATACCGTTTGCATACTACAGCAATGTATTTTGTGGGATTTCATAGACGCTAAATCACTCCTGCCATAATATTTCTGCTGCTTCTCCTGCTCATCATCCATTTAAACTCTCACTTCTTTAAGGCACGTGTACATTGTCTCCCGAAATGGGACACTGTTCTCATGGGGGTTCCTTAACCAGTGGAGGCAATCTATGACAGAATCACCCAGTATTACCTTTTGGTAGCCAGAGACCTTAGATCAGCCACCTTGACTTTCTGGATTTTTGACAATAAGGAAACAAGAGCATCTGATCACACAAAGCTGTCTGAGAGAGCGTGTTACTAGAGCAACAGCGTGTCGGAGTGCCTTTCTGCGCTGGCGTAACCCCCGGAGACAGCAGCTCCTGGGGGGTACAGCCGGGATCCACGATTCATCAGGTGAGTGACGAGACAGTCACGTGTCTACACAATGCCAAACGCGTTCGCTGCTGAAATCCCAGACTCCTCAGAGGAATTAAAACAGAGGTTTTGACACAAATCTCTACCTGAACAGTAAATGGTAAGCTGCCTTCCCCCGACAACGCGCGATGTAGCAAACGGAAGTGAACAAAGCCAATGAATGACACATGAGAGAAAGAAACCTCGTGCTTTCCCCCTGTGATATCGGAGTACAGCAAACTTGCACAGTTCCCTATGAGTACACCTTCTCATAGGGAATGGACTTGAATAATATATTTTATTTTTAAATATTTATTGTACCATCACTCCAAAAAAGGAGTCTACAAAAAACTAAGGACCTCAGTCTTCTGAAGTGACCTCCCAAAACTCTTTGCAAATGAATACAAGAATACCATTAGAACACGTCTGAATTATTTTTCCATTTAAAACACATCTTTAATTCCAAATAATCTTTAACCTATCTACTTGAATCCCAGAATATGAAATTGCAAGTAAATTGATCCTGCCCACATTAACTAGCTCTTAGAAGAAAATTTGTGTTTGAATCCTTTGTTTCCAGTGCACATGGATTCAAATGGGTAAATTCAGTTTGGATAGATACAAGTTAAGTTCAGCTCATAATCATACGAGATGATTTACATTTTAGCTATTTGACTGAAAGGCATGTTTTGGCCCAGGTTCACGTGCTCATCTATATCGGTCTGTAATTTAAGTTCAGATCCAATGAAACCTTATATCTGGAGAGCCAAAGGTTTTCACAACTAACATTCTACTGAAATTAAATTCAGACTAGATCTTGAAACGGTTATGTTTAATATTTGATCTTAAAAGAATGAGGCTGATGTCATCCTAGAACTGACATTAGGTTTAATGCTGCTTGATAACCAGCAAATATAAAGAAACAGGGTGCACCCAATGCTATATAAGTTAAGCAGTGCAGTCCCAATTTTTTTTTTCTTTAAATTAAGTAGGTAAGTGCATGCACTGCTGCTGCTATACCATAAAAGAAGCATTTTCAAAATCTTTATTCCATGAATAATACTTTTCATGGCCAACTTAAGCGTATGAGCTAAGATTCTGCAAATGAATTCAGTCACAAAGCATCACCAAGATGCATCTTCATTTACGAAGCATCGCAGGCCAAACCGAGGGCCTTTGGATTATAGAGAAAAATGAGATGTGGTTTCTTTTCTTCTTGCGGCTTTTACCTGTGAAGACTTCAGCTGTGGCTACCGAACATTTTGAAATCATGTTTTTGGAGCACAAAGTGGGGACAAGGGAGGGGTGCCTGTGACACACTCACACATCCCCCTCGCTTCACCAGTACCGCGCTGTGCCGCAGCGTTCATGTTTAGTTTGGACCGGTCCTTTGGCTGAAGAAACCAAAGCTTCCTGACTGGCAATAACGGACTAGTCATTTAATACACTGTTCAGAGCAATGACTGTTGTTGTTGTTTGATTCTGGTATTTTTAGGAAGAGGTAATCCTGGAGATTTGCATCTCATTTCCCAGAATGCCCTAGGGCTTTTCCAGCAGTTGGAATCTTGCAGGATAAACATCTTCCCCTGATTGTAATTGCATTATTAAATATGATTGCTCTTCTCTTCCTTGAGAATTTTTTAAAAGCAGCAACAAAGAACACTGCAAGAAAGCATCCTGTTGACAGCGTGGAGGAGAATCGCACAATAGAGAGAGACAGGAGTATTTCACCTTTAACTTCCAGATGCAAAAAAGACTTTTCTGAGGGAGTCCCACGACACCACACAAAAGCTTAGTCTTCTGAATAACTGCAACCACAAGAATCCTTCAGCTATCAGAATTGAGGCCACCACAAATAACCATCTCCATTACGAAACATATTGCAATAGTGCCAAGAAATCCCATCAAAGATCAGGGTTCTGTTACTGTAAAACCTATAGACACAAATAACCATCATCATAGAAAAGTCATAGGGGGTAACCGCAGTAAGTGAAAGGGGAGGTTATGGAGGAGACTAATACGATCCTGACAAACTTGAATGTGCCGCTCAGTTTTAAAGTTACACTATCTCACACGCAGCAATTAACCTGGACCCTGCACACTCCAGTGATCTGGCTGGTTAAACTCTGTTTCCTATAGGAAGTTCCTCTTCTCTGTGATGCCTCACTGCACCTTTTACAGCTGAGGCCCCCAGTTCGTTGAAAACCACAGGAACAGAACTATGAATGCTGAGTATCTACTCTCAGCAATAACTGTTACTATTCCAGCCTTTCTGCACTAAAAAATAATAAAACATTTAATTAAGTGTGCATGTACATTGTTTCACTGAAACTCCTATTAATTCAAAAATATTAATGCACATAAGGTGCACTAGCAGTTACACAACCATATCAAAGTATACAAAAAACGAAGTATGAATGCGTTTCTGCTTTACATACATAACTTTGGAAATCAAAATAGACTCTCTGATGAGAAAATGTGTGATGGGGTACACATTTTCAGCACTTTCAAAGAAGGAAAACAGCTTCTCCTGTATATAGGAGACACAGGCTATACACAAAATCTTGTGCTTAGGCATGCATGTGTCTTTCTATGTAGCGTTAAGATAATTCCCCACAGAAACCCAGCTGGGTTGGGGGTAGGTGAAGAAGAACATGCCATAGCAAACAGCACACTTTAAAAGTAGTGGTTAAACTGCTTGAGACCACTTTTCTGCTTTCAAGAGCCTCAGCTTAAGTGTTTTCACTAGGCTTTCCATGTCTAACAGCTTCATGGCATGGGAATCAGTAATGCTGCTTCAGTGTACGCTTAAAAAAGTTAAACATCTATAAAGCAAGACCTACTTTACAACAGATGGTCTAACCTCTTGAATGTCAAAATCTTTCTGTGTCAGGCAGCCCAATTAAAGTGACATTTTTAGCAGCATGCCTCTCTCCACTGTGCCCTTCCTCCCACTTTAGCCTGAATGTCCCAAGGGGTAATTGCTCACCACACAATTACAAACACCAGTTTACTGTAGTTCTTTCTCCCCAGTCTCTAATTGGGAGAAACTATGATGATGGTTAATCTAACTCCTGGGTCTCAGTGAAGAAAACTGTTTAAAAAGAGAAGACCTTTGAGAAAACATGAAAATCTTCAGCTAACTAGCATAGCTCCAAATCTCCTGATTAGGATCATTTTGTTTTAGTCTCTTCAGCTGCAGCAAAGGTCTTTCCAAAATACTAAAAAGCAGACATGGCTAATAAATAGGTGAAAAAAAGAAAGAAGAAAAAAATAGAGGAGAAGCAGCACTAGAAACCATTGTATTCTAGTGGCTTGCTGTCATCTAGGTAGGATGTGCTTCAGTAAGAAAGAGATGCCTTGGACTCTTCTATAAAACAAGACAGTCCTTGCGAAACGCATTGGCAGTCCTGTTTCACAAGACCAGAAGCAGCCACAGCCAGCCCGCGACGTGAACAGCAGGTAACCAGCAAGCTTCCATGCCTGAGGTGGGGTCAGTGCTGGCACGGGAGCTGCGAGATGATCTGACTCGGGCGCAGGGGACATGGGCCAGCAGGAGCTGCTGAGGATGACAACAGCAAGCCAGCCCATAGGCTTTTGGGCAGCCCTGGCCTGCCCCAGCCCTCGCTGCGGAACCAGGGGCATCTCCTCCTCATGGACTGCTCCTGAGGCTCTCCACGCAGCATGATATGCGTATGGTCACTCCAGCCATACAAAGTTTTTTGGCATGCTGTCTGTGGAGACAGAAAGGTTGGTCATCCTTATTTCACAGCTTGCTGGATGTCCTCCTCCAGCCTACAGGAATCGATGATGTGGAGATACTTCCATTCCTGACTTACAGAGGGGAAATGGTAGTACAGAGTTTAAAAATATCAACCCACCAATCACTACAGACTTGAACTCAATGTCTTGATGCCCTCCTAAGTGAGGACGCCCACGTAACTCAGTTCTGGGTCTCTGTTTCTGTCGGTGGAGGTTAACAGCTTTAATACTGCCAAGATGGTCAGGCTGATTCTGAACAGACTTGAGATACAAACCAACACAGCTTTTTCCCATCCACCATGCGACAGGCATTTGCAAGGAGCCTCAGCTTTAATGGGAGCTATGCCCGAGAAAGGATTGCTGAAAAAGGCAGTCGGGTACTAACAAAAACATAATCCTGTTCATCCCCAAGTGCGTGTTTCTCAGATGATTTACTGTATTATGATAAAGTGAATCTCGCATTCAGAGACTGCAGGCTGGAAGACAGGGCATTACACACATACGACAGCTCTTTTGACGCTGCTTCGGAACGAAGAGCCTGTTTTCTCCCCGCTGTTTAGAGGGAACATTGGCAGCACAGGCAGATTCTCAAGACATTGCCTCGTTCAACAGGGCTGCAGGATGTAGCACTGCAACACTTGCAGATCATAAAAAATGGCTGATTATTTTAAACTGGCTGCAACCTATACTCCAGCAAGGAAACTGATTGACGAAAGAGCTTCCTCCTGCAAGTTGGTAATGTTGCGGGGGTTGATACTTGCTACTGACACAGAAACAGTAATACCTTGTGGGTGGAGGGGCAGTAATGCTTGGAGACTAGGATAAAAGACTGCACTCCAGTTTCATTCCCAGCTTGACATCAATTTTTTTCTACTAGAAAAAAGTGACTGATCAATTTAAAGTGGATTCTTCCTCAAAATCCTGACTTATGACTACAGGCTTTACTAGTATCAGTCCCTTGGTTTCCATGTATGTGAAATTACTGTTAAATACATTAGCTATGAGTTTCTTAAGCACTTTGGAAACCACAGACTCCATATAAGTGCAAAGCTGTTCTTGTTATTACTGACTATCAAAGTTGAAGCATTCATTTAACACGTGGGATACAAAGGAGTGACAGGTGATTGCTGCCTATCAGAAAAAATATAGGGGAAGGTTAACATTTTCTTAATCAGAGGAATTAAATAAACTGTACCACCGTGCCAGCTATTAGCAATTTTTTGGTCCCTCACAGAGCTAAGAAGTTTATCATGTACCTATAAACCCTGCATCACGGAAGGCCTGTTTCAATCAGCATTATGTTCCCCAGTTTCACTTCAACATCTCCTAAAAAGCTGGTAAGAGTAGGTTTAAAACAAAGCTTTGAAAATGTGCAAAGTCAACCCAGTTCCACACTCATCTTGCTCTTTTGACCATGTTGATAAGCGTGATGGTATTTAATATTGCAGCCCTGAGCTTGTGAGAAAACCGTACAACTGGAACTTAGTTCTGCAGGTTCAGTCTTCTCTGAAAGCATTCACACTGCATGAAGCTTTTCATAATTTCTAAAACCTTCAGCTTACACAGGAGGATCAAAAGACAGATAGAAAGAGAATCTAGTCTCCACTACCCTGCCTTCCTTTCCTCTAGACAGATGAGCTCCACCCAACTTATCTTTTATGGGGGAAGCAGGAAAAAGAAGTAGGCTGTATTTTAATCAGTGGGGGTGCATGAGAAATTTTCAAGAGGTGCATTTCCGAGAGCTTTCTCGAATTCCATCTGCTTTTCTGAACAGAAGCAACCTCCTTGAAATCTGCAAAACTGAGCCATAAACCTCACGAGAAGAAATTTCCCTTGGGAGATCCACCACCTCCAGCTCCGCTCTGAGGAAGAGACACAGCAGAACAACTCCTCGTGGGATTGAACATTTCTTCTCCCCTGCTGGAAAGCACAAGTGCAGATGTACGGAAAGAAGTGGGAGGTAGGGAGCAGATGGGGGATGGAGCCCAAACCTTTTCAGCCTGGAAGACAGACACACGTTCCTATGTTTGAAAAGGGTTGTGGGAGAAGGCGGGAAGGAGTCTAATTGCATCCAGATTGTTTTGTCCTTCCTCACTTGCTTCGTCTCACTGGCAGGTTTGACTGTCAGTACCCGCAGCGCTTCTGAGCCCAGCGCCAGCTAATTGTGGTCCTTATATACATACCCCCAGATCTAACTTGACACAATGCCGTATAATTGGCAGCTCAAGAGAACAGGGAGAGACAGGCATTGAATGAGAATTACCTCTCACACCTACAGCAGGAAGGTCCTCCGAGACAGAAGCAGAAGCCACTGGCAGGGAGCTTGCCCTGTGCCCGTGGACACAGTGGCAGGTTTGCAAACAAAATAACAGCTTCATTTTCCAGTGCTGTCACTCTTAAAGGTCCTAAACCAAATATTCTCTGACAGGGAAAAGAAGGGCAAAATGAAAGCAGGGCAGTAGGCTTGGGCACAGGAAAGGGGGGGCACTGGAAGTAGGTGCTTAATAGTGGAGTCTAGACTGGAAGTGAAAAAGAATCACAAATTCTCACTCTGCCTCCTCAAAGGAGCTCACAGTATGTCTGTGCATTTCTGTTGGTTGTCAAATGAAAAAATGTAAGCGGGACATTTTTCTCTTGAATCAATGTTTATTCAGTAAGGTCAGTGCCACCTAAACAGGTTTCAGTGTCAAGTGTAGGAGAAGGCCCTGTATAGCTGCACACAAACAATGGCAACACATCTGCACCTTCTCCACACTTGCATGACACAGCCCGGCAGACGGAGGTTGTCAGCTTTCCATCACTGCTGCTTACACTACATTTACGGGCATGAGCACTAGTATCTTCCCGCACACTTAAGGTAAGGGGTTAGGCAGGGCTCACTGCTTACTACTTAGCTAATTGCTACAACAAAATGTCTTGCACAAGAGTGCAGTTTCTTCTTTACTCAGGAACATTTGCTCTAAGTGCAAGATTAATCAGCACAGTCCAGAGCATGACAGCTTTATGTTTTGTCTCCAGCCTCAACATCTTCACATTAACATCTGGCTCCATTTCCTTGGGCTCCATCTACTACTCCTTTTCCCTTCATGCCTTTAAAGAAAACAGACCCTTTCTAATAATCTGATGTATTATGTGAACCACAAAGACGTGAAAACCTTGAAAACAGCTTTACGGTGAGGTGTAGCGTTAAGAGAGGAGGGTCAAACTACCCATTCTACCCCAGGGTGACTGCAGTGGCAACACACAGATCTGAACACCAGAGCATCCATGGAGCTGGTAAGTGGTACCTGGCTATGTGTTTTCTGGTGCTGCTTTGAAAGGTATTTGCCTGTAAGGCAGAGACAAAGCTGTCCTCCAGGCTGGATCATGGAGGACTAACTGGAACTAGTCAGACTAAGGGGAATTATTCCATTTTGCAGACAAAATGGGGAAGGGCTTGGGAGGGATATCCTCAGGGTAAGACAGACAGGGAAGCAGCAGAGGACAGGCATTCTAGCATGGAAAGCAAAGCAAAATGAAAACAGACCAGGAAACGGAAGAGAAACAAAATCAGAATTGGTGCTGGTTAAACAAGGGGCAAATTTTTCCCCTTGAATGTGACAACAGGGCTCTGAATAAATAAGAAGAATGTAGTTACTACATAAAAGGCCATGATCTCTGTGCAAATCTCCTACAGATCTCCTGTAGCAGATCTCAGGAAGAGATCTGCGACAGACTGTGATTTCAGGGGCACTGAATTTTATATCCTGGCATACAAGCATGAATTTTATAAAATTCGGTTGTTTCCTTCAATTGCTGGTTTTGACTTTTTGTCCAAACTGATCCTGGTTAATCTTCTACATTCCCTCTATCATTGCAGAAGGTTCCCTATTGTAAAATGATGCTGCCAGTAACAATAATTCCCTGAAAAGCGATAGCAAACACTTGCTTTCAAAGAAACAGATGAGATTCTTATGATCTAAAAAGTGTAAAAAGTCTCAGAGAAAGCCAGCAAGAGGAGAGAGTCACTAGGAGAGAGTATTTCAGAGGGCCTATCATCTATTTTCAAATGTGATTCTGAAATTTTCACGTTCAAGTGTGTCGGAAAGTCCGTGGAATTTTGATTATTTAAGGGCCAGACTCTATGAAGAAAATGCAACCTGGGCATATTTGTAAATTTTAGCAGCAGTATTCAATTACATATTTGTCAGATCTATACTGAAATCCTCGGAGATGGCTTGACGCAACGACAGAATCAAAGCTGCCCACAAAAGACAGGCTTTAATGCAGGTTGTAATCACACAGAAGTTGTCTCCTCTTCTTTGTTACTCCAGTCCTTTTTGGGAGAAAGATTTTTCAAAGCAGACACCTGAATTGGCCCAATGATGAAATCTGCATCTTAAACTCTGGCAAGGAGGAAAACCCACCACTAGTGATGGCATAGTACATTGTACTTCCGCTTCTCCAGTATTAATATTTATTATTTAGTGACAACACCCCAAGCTATTATTTGCTTACAACCAGTGCTACCTGACTTCTAAGAACTCATGCAAATTCCATAAAATGCAAGAGCAATTAACCTTGTTGGGTAGGAAAATAAGTTTAATGTCAAGTTGCTCTGCTGATAGATGTGGCTCCCATACATCTCAGAGGCTCATTCATGCCTCTGATCTAATGAAGCTCACCAGAAAGGCCTGGTATTGAGTGACTTCTCCGATTATGCACCAGTTGCTGAACACATCCTGAGCTGGACAGCCAATAAATTACACCATGAGCAAACACTGGCCTGGATGGACTCAACTGTTTGTTTTACAATTAATCAAGAGCCAGATGCAATGTGATGAAGCCTTTGATATTTACAAGATGAATATTCAAAGAAATAGAAGAAGAGACAAGAATATCTTCCACTGCATTTAAGCAAAACTCTTCATAAACTACTTTTTTTCCTCAATTCTGACAACTAGAAAAACCCTTCCTCTATTTATATATGTAGAATGAAAAATATTTAGTTCCCCAATGAAATTTTACAGTCATTTGCAGCTTCCTTAGAATCCAAGGGGAGACATTAACCCATACGTTGCAGTTGAGCGGTTTACAGGATAGCCATAAATCCTCCAGCCACACCAATGAGGCTTCCATCGGTCTTAAAGAAGCAAACCTCCTGATAGTGCAGTCCCCGAGTTCTGAAACTGAGGAAGATATTCCCCACAAAATAAAGTTAAAAAATAAGGGAATAGAAGCATCACCACGCACCTCACTGCGGCTCAGTGCAGCTGTCTGTACACCCTTCTCTCATGCAATGTCAGCGGCAACTGGATAGTGGACAAGACTTTGCTTTGGCAGGGAAAAGACCCACGAGAGGCCATGCCAAGGAGATGGTGCCTAAACCCTCTCAGCACACAAACAGGAGATTCTATGTTGTGAAATCATTTCCTTAAGGAGAGACGCTGAGACACAAGAAGAGAAAGAAATCAAAAGCCATCTCTATCACAAGGCAGGCAAGTGCCTTCTTCACTGCCACGCCATGCTCAAGTACTTGGTGGTAAGGAGGAGGCGGCAAAGAACACCACAGGTCTTCAAACGTTCCTCTACCACAAAATATAGGTTCGCATGTGTTTACAACCTAAGCTTCACAAAAGCTCTGTGGAGTAGGTAAGGGTTATGGTAACTGTTTTACAGATGGAGAGCTAGCACAGCGAGACCAAATTATCTCCCTGATGTCACACAGGAACCCTGTGGCAAAGGAGGGAGCTGAGCACATCTGGCTAACATCAGCTTAAGAGGTCAGGATGGGGAAGGTAATGAGATGCCTCCATGCCAGAAGCTAAGTTTTATGAAGCAAACATCACACAGAAGTTGGAAAAAAATCACTGCAGTGAATCACACTTACTCAGTATTCAGAGACATGCTCACATTACAACCACAAGCACTTATTTAATTAGAAAAATGATCTAATTGAGATGCATCCAAAATTGCCTCCAACACGACATAAGCAATAATATACGTAGGTAAGAAAATATGTTGGCTATGAAGGTGCGTGCATTTGTGCACGTGAGGAAAAGAACGAGGGTAAATCGTCAGACTTGCTCTCCACCAAGCTCAGCAATAGCGCTGAATAAATTTATTAAATGCAATCAAATTTTACAAGGCAGTGAAGTGATAACTCTGTATAGTGGAAAACGCAAGCAGCAATAAATATCTTGTAAACACAGAGGTCACAGGCGCAGGTACTTACGAGCATGGGAAAGGTGGGTTACTGTAAGCAGTATGCTTCAGTGCCTCGGCAGTTCTTTTTTCATCTTTCTTTTCTTGGAGGAGGGGTGAACCAGGACAGAACGGATTATTATTTAATTTACTGCAATAAATCAGGAGTCAAAGCAATTGAAAGGAATTTGTAGCTTATCACTATGCAAAGAAAAATCAAACCTCTATCAGTTCAAATCTAAATACAATTACAGGAACAAAATAGCTTTATGTTTAAACCATCTAACTGAGCCTGACAGATGGATACTGTTTATATCCATTTGTATTTATTGAACATATTAAAAGATTGCAGCTGTTCTGTCAACACCTAGGTGCTTCCAGGGTGCTTGGAGCTGTATATAAATATGACAGGATTTTATGGATAAATATATTCCATGGAATAAACATGTTGGAGATACGGTGATATAACAAGTATTTACATTAACAACCATAATACCTTGAACTGGTTTCTATTGATCTTTAAGCACTTCACAAGAGTATGGATAAAGCGTCTGCACTCCCACCCTACAGACACAGAATTAAAGCTCAGAGATTAAGTGCTGCTGAAGGATTTTATAACAACTCAGTATGAGTGATGGGATTAGAAGCCAGGCCTATTGCTGCAGGCTTTGTCTTCAGTGCTTTAAATCACACTTCCCCCATCCATATCTACCTTTCCGCGTCTTTGTGCGCAACACCCAGGAGCCCATTTCATTGTAAACTTGCATATATTCGCCGCCTAATTTTAATCTCACGCAGCGTTGGATCAATCAAAGCCAAAGCCAACGAGCTGCATACTACCAGGGCTTGCCGCAGCCTTCCCCCAGTCAGAGGGCTGTACACAATCTGTCCGTCAGCCGAACCCCCCGAACCTGCGCCGCAGCAGCACGTCGCTGCTGACAGCTTATTCCTGCGCTTAGAAATTCAAGGTAGAGCCTCTTGGTCTACAGCTATCTAACCCACACCAAACCTCCTCTGACTGGCCAGAGGATCAGAAAGAACACTGTAATTAACGGAAATATAATCCCACACTCCTCATCAGTGAGGTTTTGCATATACATAAGGCACGATCAGTGGCAAAGAATGATGACTGCTCCTTATGTAAATCACACGCTCTACAAGGAAAAGCTTTCAAGCATGGCATGTGGGACATGAACGCACACAGACCTTTGGGTTTTCTTGGGGGCTTTTCTCCTTTCAGCTCTCAAGCACTGCACCCTGGGGGAAATCCGACCAAGCACATATTTTGTCTGCCTATCACATGGATTTTGAAATAAGAACACCACTGCACATGGTTAATCTTCAGAAATCTTTTTTTTTTTCCCTTTTTAAGTTTCACAAATAATTGTGGACTACGCTCCATCACAAATTAATTTGTGGTTGCAGTACTGGATTCCAGCAGGACTGAAAGGGAAGGGTATCACATTGGTTGGGAAAAAAAGTTTTAAACTGGAGGTTGCATAGAGCTGGAAGGTGAAACAACCTTTATGGGAGTCCTCTACAGGCAGCTATTTTGGGTTGCTGAGGCTCCTAAAAAGAATTTCAGTGCAGGAGATGGAGAGTTTTTCTTCTAAGAATTACTCCCTCACCTTCATAGTTCCTGCACCACAGGCTGTCAAAGCACTGGGTTACCTGCTTTAATGCTTTTCAGAAGACACGTAAGGGAAAACAAATTTTATGGAGCTCTCTGGAAAGGGGGAATGGAAAGACTTTACTGAGAGAGAAGAGCTGTTAACCTTGCAATGAGAGAAGCGCTGGACCACACTAGAAAACAGATCAGGAACAAAATATGATTTATCTGATAACAAGCATACAGATAGAAATGGGGATGGAAAAGAAGATAAAAGGCATTTCCCAGGAGGGTTGGGGGTGGAAATCAAACTTCCTTT
Organism: Phaethon aethereus; assembly: GCF_964289735.1. Classification (NCBI taxonomy): domain Eukaryota; kingdom Metazoa; phylum Chordata; class Aves; order Phaethontiformes; family Phaethontidae; genus Phaethon; species Phaethon aethereus. Next base: position 10,433,659 of record NC_138595.1, on the reverse strand, counting down.
CTGACTAAATAGCTAAACTCACAGTCATTTCTAAGCAGTGGGAATCACAGTGCTCATTTTAAAACCATCCATCCATAGCCAAAATCTTTTTTATTAAAAAGGGATATCCTCATCTCCACACTCTGCCTGTGGAAGAGGCAGTACAGGGAGAGAAAAACAAAGAAAAAGGAGAGCTGGCCTGATAATACCATATGGTGAACACAGGAACTGAGCGCAGGCTCTCTGATTCCCAGACAAGAGCCATATCCCCACCGGACCACCATCATTCTTCATCTGCAAATATGCATGTGTGCGCGCATACGCACAGACACACAGGCAATAGCAGCATAATCATCTCTATACTGCCCTGCCACTAAGCCCTGAACTCTGAAATGAGCACCATCATCTCAACAACTGAAAGGGCATATTAATAGTGTTGCCAGTTAAACTCTCCAGAGAGGAGCCGTCTCCTGCATGTTTATACAGAGCCAAGTACAACTGGGCCGATGGTTGCCTTTAGTTCCACAGAAAGGATCATTATCCCGGTTCTTCCTTGGCTGTGGTCAGCCAACTGCGGCTTTGATAATTACCCTATAGAAACTCAAAGCTGCTACACCAGCATCTTAAACACAAAATCATACTCCATTGCCATTTTTCCCAGAAACATTTTTATAGCAGACAGCAGTTTCTACTTAGGCAGCAGACAGACCAGAAAATACTGCTTGACAGAAATGCTTTTGAAGTGGAGATGGGACCATAACACCAGATTCCTACCCCTCCCTCTGGTGAGTGCAGATGTGGATGCAATTCTGGACCAGAGCTCCAGGATTTGTCCCTTTCTAAGCACCCCCAAGTAAAAGCTGAGCATTCTGGGTTGCTTCTGATGTGAAAGGAGAGGTTTTAAGCACTTCTTTGTCCCGAGCCCAGGTCTTATCAGAAAGCCAACGTGCCTCTTAAATCCTGCTCTGAGAGCTTAAGCAAAACCTCAGCAGAGCACAGACTCCAGGCTAGTAGCTTGCTGAGGGGAGCTCTGCTTTACAACCAGAGTGTGACATCAGAACTTACTTACTCAGATGAGCAGGCAGTGTAACAGTGCCTATGTGCACTAACACGTTACCGATGCAAGCACGGAGCGTTGAGAGAGGGAGAAGGCATAACAAGTCTCAGAGCACCTTTAGAAAATAAAATGAAACAAAACAACAAAGATCCTTCAAATTATTTGCTTCTGCTCTAAGTTCTGCAAATAACAAACAAGGTGTCTGTACAGAGGATCCTGCCAACAGCTGCCATTAACATACATAAATGTTATGTTCAAAGGAAGCCTCTAGCAGTCAGCTTTTCTATCTTAATTTGATTCTTTTGACTTTATCCATCCTGTCTGTTTTCACCTTTCCTCATTAAAAGGATTTTTTTAAGAAAATAAATTAAAAAAAAAAGCCAAACATAGCTAATTATTTTAACGAGCTCCCAAAAAATATAGTTGCTTTCTACTCTCAGTATTAGCAAATGTCAACATTGCATGGGGAGCGAAGGCAGCAAAGCGTCTTAATACTACACGATCAGGTCCTACATTTGATTAATGAAGACTCCCAGGACTAATTTTACGCTACTTCATTAAAAGCCTGGGACAATTAGCATAAAGGTTAGACTACTACATTATTAAAATGCAATTTTTAAAAAAACAAAATAATTTGCTTCTTTTCCTTTCCCTTTGGAAAAAAAACACACTGGACAGAGAAAATGAGCTATTGTCCTTTTCAGCTTCATACACAGAGAAACATGAATTGCTACATCTCTCATCAAGGACACAGCAAAGCAGCTGCCCAGTTTCTACAAAAGGGCAAAGGCAATGCTCTCTTGTAAAGCTAACACACAGACAAAGGGAACAGCCTTTTGCTCAGAGGACACAGAATGGTGGTAAACTTAAAATTCAGCCAGCAACTAGAGGGAGAGAAGAAATTGCTCCTTCCAAACAATGCATCCATTTCTCACACAACTAACCTGTCTTACAAACTTCTCCAAATGATGATCAAAGGTAAAAGCGCATATATGCAACATTGCAAGAGCTGAAGTGTACATAATAAAAAGCACAGACATCTCCTATTCTTTGAGGCTTTATCAAGAGAACAGAGGAAGAACTGCTTTTGAACTTGCAGGTGAGCAATTCTTTAAAAGCACATCACACTGGCAGCCTTGCTGTGCTGTTGATTCAGCATCATGATGGACAACACAACAGAGCAAGGTTCAAACCACCTAGCTGTTTCCCTGCTCTCTTTTCCTTCGTCTTCCACATACTAAGGTACGCAGCTCTCAGAAAACACACTTCCTCCCAAGCCTCCACCTCCTCCTCTGCTACTGCCTCAGGAATGGAAAAAAAACATAAAAAAGCAGCAGCAGCCCTAAGGAACAGACTTGATGAAAAAGAAAGCTAACTGCCAGACAACGTTTCAGTCTACTTCTGAGCTGCTTTACACGTGGGAATACTTGCCAAGACTTGCACAAGGCACCACTCTGCCTTGCAGCGCATGCTGGCACTCAAGGGGTTAAAGCAATATAAGCCAGGCCTGCTGGAGAAGCACTACAGCAGGAAAAGAGAGTTACAAATGATTTTTCTTGGCAAAGGCAGCTCATTGGAATAGTAGGAGGATTGTGCTTACTCCTCATATATAAATGCCAAAATGAGACTTGCTGACACTTTCCTGGCATGCCACAGCCCTTCCAGTGGCCCAGGACTTCAACTGAACTTTTGGAGGGACAGAAGGACACACAAGATGTTTCTTCCCCAAACGACCAAACCCTCCTCTCATGTGGCATTATCGAGCGTCTATGCAAAGTGTCCGTCCAGCAGGCACCACCGATTCAGCTCACCCTCTCTCCACAGCAATGCCAGATTTCTGTGGCCAGTGTTTGGGGCTGGGGGCTGTATGAAGCCACAAGCACGCATAAATTCTGGGTGCATGTTGGTGGGGAGATAGGGGATTAATGAAGACACAGAGGACTAATTTAAGGCAAGATGAAGTCTGCTGAAACATCAGGATTTTGCAACTTGCTTAACCAACAGCCCAGCTTTTCCCTCGCCCCATTCTCCAACACCTAACAGTTATCTAGGCCAAGAACTGGCAGGGAGTTCAAGGTGACCCTTTCCCTGGTTGTCCTTCTCAGGTTCCAGAGACCAGCAATTTAGGGACCTTGAGAGCTGGAAGCTGCATCCAGATCATCATGTTTAATAGACACTAATCTTCCTAAGGGTCTAACCTCTTTGTACTGCTTCTTTAGACTTACACTTTTGGCTTCCACAAAATCCTTTCGCATGAGTTTTGTAATTTCATTTTGCCATGCTAAAAGAATAAAAAAGAAAAGAAGAAAAAGAAAAGAGAAGCTTATCAATCCCCACTCCTATCAGACTTATCCAAACCGTTATGATTTAATTATTTAGTGTTTCATCATATGGAAAGCAGCTCCACAGCCATTCACAAGGTTCATGGTAGGGCTTTAAGAAGATGAAGGTCAAATGGCTATTTTGGGAGTGATTAGCTTGTTCAAAGGCACAGGGCACCACACGTGATGCAGCTTTGGCTTTTGCCTAGGGGCTGCTCTAGTGCTGCACAGAGCAATGGCTGAACTGTCTTTGCAGCTGAGGAAAGAAGTTGATCACTTCCAGTGGCAGAGTAACTTCACTTTCTTCATGCCAGGATCACTGAGGCTTTGTGGTAGGTGCCTGTTTTTATCACCTTCTATCATCTCTCTCACGGTGTTATTTGCTCTCTGGCACTTTCATATTTAACAGCAACCAATACCTAGCTTTTTGCTCTTCCTTTAATCTCTCCCACTTTCCCTTCTAGAGATGGCTTCCTTTTGTTACCGACAACCTACAGCCCAAAGCAGTCATTTTCTCTCTTGTTCTCCCAACAGTAATGAAAATACATGCCCAGAACCCAAAGCAAGCAAGAACCTCCCCTTCCCCAAATGTCACTGTAGATGCTCAGATGACTCTTCTTACGAAGGCAACTGAGAAGAACAACTTCTTGCCAGTGGATTTACACCAGACTCCCCATCTCCATGGGGAAAAATGTACATGTTTGTGAATTGAAAGGGAGAAGTAAATTCTCTGAGATAACATCATCCACTGCAGCCCTTCACCAAGAGAAGCAGCTCTCTCCTAGCTAGCTTGCTGCTTCTAGAGTCCCCATGATGCCAAAGATGAAATCCTAAAACCTGATTGCTTTCCACATCCCTTTCAGAAAATAGAATGGGCTAAGACACGTTAGATGAGACTGTAATAAATTTTATCAGTAAAACCAGGAAATCTTTACTGGTTTAACTTTTTTCACCAGACTTTGGTTGATTTCTGTAGTAGGATTATTATGAGCAACTCCTATTAGTTGTGATTTTTCTCTCCACATTCACATGTAATCAGAAATCCGTACTACCTTCAGTGATGTCCACTCAGGCTGAAACAATTTCTCATGAAAAGTTCTTCTCATCTACTTGGCACACAAGAAGTCTCATTAGTTTGATCCACTATACCATGACAGCACAAGGAGTTTCAATGGAAATGTCTGCAAGGCAGTTAACTTTTTATGTAAATATACACATACAGTATGGGGCTTCCAGGATTGTCAGACTGCTTTACAAAAGAAAGAGACATCTTCCCTGCTTACAAGTCTGGGGAGGTGGCAAACCACATTCTCAAAATATCACAAGGCAAGATACCGTGCAGCAAGTGAGAACTCAGCTCAAACCTGCTATCTCCAAGATCAGAATCACGTGAGCAGGAACTAGGGGAAAAAAAAAGAGCTGAAAAAGGTTCCCTGTGCCGCTGTTACAGAAAAGAGAAATCCAATCCAATGGCCTAGGTTGTTATGAGAAGATGATGGTGTGTTGACATGACAGAGAGAAAACCACACGGGATATCATCAGCACTGATGGAAACGTCATCCCCACCACTGAAGAACACCCCAGATTGCCCTGATCTAACTTGGTCCTTTTTTAAACTCCTTTCCTGGACTGGAGGGTCAGGAATCAGTCTTGTAAATTTTCAGTTTTCAAATCTAGGCAGGGGCTTTGTTTTCCTTGAGCGATGTGCCAATGCTATTTCATGCTGTACAGCTTCCAGTATTTTCTTAAGTGCCTTGAGAGGCTTGGCACGAAGAGAACTATGGAAATGTAGTTTTAACTGATAGCTTCCAACTTCTGTGTTGTAACCTAGCTTCAAAATGAGGCACTTCATCAGAAAAAGAGGTGCTCCTTCCCCTGCATGCGAGGAGAACTGTATTTACCGCAGCACACACAGAGAAACACATTTCAGCTGAATGTGGAGTGCTAGGTGAGCAATGTAACACCCCTGTCAGAACAGTGACCAACTTCTCCATTAATCTATCACCACAAATGGCAGAAATTTAAAACAAAACCCTCACCCTTCTCTATGCCCATATTACAAGACATGCCATATATTTCTCTTTCAGCCAGCCAGTCAGATAACTCTGAGGATTGACTTACAACATCCCGCCTCATCACAGAAATATGGTACAACAAAGGGGGGAAGAACTATTCCACCTACCCACAAAGATTAGCCACAATCACAACTTCAAATTCATTAAGAAATTAATGTACCAGAGCTCGCTGAAATAGGCTGATCGGAGATCTAAGAACCATTAAGGTTGGAAAAGACCTCTAAGATCATCAAGTCCAACCATCAACCCAACACCACACTCAACCATGTCCCAAAGTGCTACATCTACACGTTTTTTGAATACTTCCAGGGATGGTGACTCCACCACCTCCCTGGGCAGCCTGTTCCAAGAATTTTTTCCTACTATCCAGTCTAAACCTCCCCTGGCTCAACTTGAGGCCTTTTCCTCTCATTCTGTCAATAGTTACTTGGGAGAAGAGACCAACACCCACCTCACCACAACCCCCTTTCAGGCAGCTGTAGAGAGCAATGAGGGCTCCCCTCAGCCTCCTCTTCTCCAGACTGAACACCCCCAGTTCCCTCAGCCACTCCTCGTAAGACTTGTGCTCCAGACCCCTCCCCAGCTCCGCTGCCCTTCTCTGGACACGCTCCAGCACCTCAACGTCCTTCTTGTAGTGAGGGGCCCAACACTGAACACAGGATTCGAGGCACGGCCTCACCAGTGCCAAGTACAGGGGCACGACCACTTCCTCACTTGTGCTGGCCACACTGTGTTGTGGGATGACTGCATCATGACTAGCCATGGCCAGGCAAACTCCTTCTGTACTTGCAAATCTAAGTGCATTATCCCCAGCTGCCATCCCAACCTGCAGGTCAGATCCACAGCATCATGAGGAGAAAGGAGCACAGATAAAGAGAAATCAGTATAATGCTTTCCCCCATTGCGCACAGAACATCACATTGTTCTTTGTCAAGCATTTTTAGAGATTGTTGAAAGAATATCCTAATTAATCTGTGGGGGAATTCAGGCAAATTTCCTTTAAGTATTTTCAGCTTAACAGGCAGTGTTGTCAAGTATTTTCCCCTTTCCTATTTCACAATGTTCTCATGTGTCTGAGGCTATAATAGAGAGGCATAAAGCATCTATAATCCCCAAGATTATACAAACAGCATTAAAATACATAATATTTTGGGGCTCCAGGGGATTATTATTTAATGATGGTAATTTGCCTGCCTTTCATCCAGAAGGATCCCCCAAAATAACAGTTTTCCTAAAATAGAAGTGCATCTGCCTGTGAGACAGGACAAGGCAAAAACCCTAGCAGTGACTCATCAGGGCAGAGGAGCAAAAGACAATTCTTATTCACAGGTGGATACCACTGAACTTCTGCTAAGTGGAATGAAACAGGAATTCACCTTAAAAAGTGTCCGAGGATTTTTGCTTATCAAAGTTTTGCTGCTGATCCACAGACATAAGGCTAATAATAATAATCAAAACAAGCCTCCTGGGCATATTTGCCTTGTCATTTATAATGCACCCCGATTGCTGCATCTCCCAGCCCTATCCACTTCCAGAGCAACTTCCATCCAGTTGTGTCAGTATGTCTTACAAACATTAATTAATTAAGCTACCAGACAGTTTTGAATGGTAAGATAACAAATATTATTCTCCTTTCATATCATGATTCAAAGTCTGTTGAGTTTTAAGAGAATCTGGATCAAGTCTTCATTGCTGGAAAAAACAACACCACAAAAAAAAAAGTCAAAACCATGCAAGGTAATCTATGAAAGACTTGATTCTTGGTGCTGCAGCTAAGAAACCAGATTAGTCTCCCTTGTCTAAGAGAAGCAGCAATAAATACTTCTGCTAAAACAGAGACACGACATGCTTCCCAGAAGGGACACGAGCTACACAGCAGTGTGCAGAGCTGCAGAGGGGGTGGCTGAGGGATGTGGAGCTCACAGTTGCACACAGAATCACTTATGAGAGCAACCCAAAGCAGGCATATTGCCCTCTGTTTGATGAAGGAACAAAAAACCTGTCAAGAAATGGCACTTAATTTGCACACATAAATACACCCACACACAGTCAAGAAAGGGAGGGCCTTCTCCCTGCTTCTCTCCTTTTGCTTATTTTCCTATTAGTCACAACACAAATCAAACTGCCAAGCTGACAAGGCCTCCAAACAAGTCAGCAATTCTGCGGGTGTAGAGATGTGCTCCCTGGCAACACCAGCCGAACGAGACCTTGGGGATGCCGTCCCCTCTTCTGCACGCAGACCCATGAACCACAGTTCCTCCCTTGCCAGAAGTGGCTCCTGCACTGACTGCCAGGCTCCTCGAACTGGGGGTGGCATCCAAACACAAAGAGAACAGGCTTGAACACTACCAACGCGTCTGCTGGCTTGGGTTCACAAAAGGGACCGCCCCAGCCCAACCAACCTACTGGCTTTATACCATGCAACCAAAATCTGCAACGTCCAAAAGTTATCAGGCACTTTAAGTGGGGTTTTGACCTTAAATACATGATTTGCTACAAAACTGAAGACATAAAGCTACACAGAAATTAACATTTTAGTCGTCCAGACTGAGGTATTGCTTTGCATGGGGTACCGCACTGCTGGTATTTGCTTTAGGATTTATTTAACAGTTAGATAGAAATAATGTGGCCTTGAAAGAAGAGCTTGACTCTTCCCTTTGAGAAAACTACTGAAGTTATACTTCAGTACTGTACTATTTCCTTGAATCCAGAAGAGGAGGAGGATTCAGTTTCATAAAAAATAAAATCAAGAGACTAAACTTCCAAGTATTTGGGCTTTACTCTCATCTTATGCTGGAATTAATTTTATCACATAGACAGATAGATTTCTCACTCCCTATTAACTCCTAAGGGGTAAGAGATAATCTTGAAACTACTACGGAAGCAAGAGTTGCCTTAACATCTTTTTTTATCTCTGTAGATAAGGAGCTGAGAAGCTGTGCTAAATCATGTGATACTTAATGCATTTCATCTTAAGGCAAATAATTACCTCCTAAACTTAACTTATATTCTGATGAGTTTGTAGAATATGCCTGGAAACGAAGCAGGGAGAAAAAGCCTTGTATATACCATATATAGTTGCTTGGAGTTTGCATCTGGGCATTTGTGTTTTTCAGTTGCTCCATTGATACCAGAATCCCTGAGTTCCCCAAATCCTACCTACACACACCTTCACAACTTCCCAGCAGATTTTGCTGCACACATTTAGTTAAATCTGATGAAAGCAGGTCTCTTATCAAAGAGAGAGGTGATCACTTACCAAGCAGACAAGTATCTGAAGTCGTCCAAGGGTATTTAGGCATTAGAAACACCCAATTTGGGATGGAGGCTTTAATTCTTTAATTTACCAAAAGGAGACTTAAAAACTATATTGCGCATGGTGTACTGCTAATCATCTAAAATGGGAAGAGACACCTGACTGCAAAACAAAACCCAATGGGATCCCAATTTCGACAGTTTCATTTTGGAAAAGAGTGGTCAAAAAAACCCAAAACAACCACAAACCACAAAGAGTGAGGTGTATTCAACTGCCGGAACCATGCATTAGGAAACATAAGGTTATACTTAATTGTAAAACCAATCTGTTTCTTGCTGAGTGCAAAAGACTATCTGGCGTAATCCAGTAACTGGGGGGAGAGGACTTATGCGCGTGCAAGGTTTACACAGAAGTTCTGTAGTGGACCAAAGATACAAAACTACATGTAGAGAGCCCACACTGTGTTTCTTTAAAAATACGTGGTTTATATTGCTGTTATAGTGAAGAAATCATTAGGCCATTTCTTTGCTGAGCAGCAAGAAAACTGATTATATTGTCATCTTCAACCTCTTTTGAATTGCTGGCCCATTTCTAGTGTTTAGAAACATTTTGTCCCCCAAAATTCAATGTAGAAAACATTTTAAAACACATCTTAAAAGAAGTCTTATTTGACAAATAAGAGTTACTGCATACACATATCTAAACATTTATACAGGTAATTCAAAATTACCTTAAAATCAGATTAAAAATACCAGTGAATATACTTGTATATACAAGTGAATATACTTGGAACTATACCTGCCTTTGCTAACAAGGATTTTTCTGAACAGTAGTTCTGCTATTTAGTTTTGAAGTAATGGGAATTCTACCATTAGCCACTGAAAAATAACCCCCGCACACAGTGAGATCTCCAGTTTTTCACCCTCATTAGTTAAATGCCACTGAATATCACTGTGTCATTTTTAACCATTCCTCATCTTGAAAAGGGAAGAGAAGCAACTAGGGCAATGCTTTCTGTAAAGCACTTCCCCATCGTATTAGTGCTTCAGCTTAGTGTTACACTGATTGTCACATAATTTATTTAACTTCAGAACTGGTGTGCAAATGAGCTTTTGGATGCCAGCCATGGAGAAGTATCCAACACAGAAACTATGAAGTCTTTTTCTTCATTAAATACCCTCAAATCAATGTCACAACCAATGATACCCACGGATGTGTGGGATTGGGGTCAGGGAAGGATTTCTTACACTCTGCCCACTTTTTGCTTAACATTTTTAGCTTTGTACACTGCACCTTTTACAGGTTTACTTTTTTTCTTTTTACTCACAAAATAATGCCATTAGCTGGTAACAAATCAAATCACGGAACCTTATGAAAACATGTACTTGTCCTGCTGCTTTTCTCTCAGTCTCTGAAACTGCACACAAAATCACCTCAATGCAAACACGCTGAAAGAGTTTTAGGCTTTTCCTAAATTGCTCAGATTTATACAAGCCAAATCCAGTTGACTCAGACTCGCCTCACCTGGGTACTCTGCATTTTTGAAAACAAAGCAGTGTTTCGGGAAGGCATTACAGCTTTGGTGGAAAGAGCACTGGATTGGGAGACAACTCCTCTCAGTTTTCTACAGCTAGTGACCTCTAAAAATCTCGTTTCAGGCTGTAGCTCAGTTTCCCCAACTGCATAACGTAAGCTAATAATCATGTCCTTCTCTGAAGCCCTGAGACCTACCAGTGAGAGTGCCACAGGAAAGAAAAGCATTAGTAAAAAGGATACCATTTGACTGAACCACCCCTGAATATAATTTTTCATTCGAAAACACAATTTTTTTTCCACAGATGTGATATTTAAGAGAATGAAAGCTCTTTCCCCTTCATAGCCACACCAAAAGCTGTAACAGTTTAAATAAGATTTTATGCATACAGTAAAATTGTACTGATTTAGAAAATTATTTCATTAAACCGGTGCAGTTCCCTCATGTAGGAAATCCTATTTTGATTTGAAGGTATCTTACATGAATTTAGCATCAGTCAGTAATAAATCTATTTAAGATTTACCTAAATCACTATGGTTTTCTTGTCTAGGAAAGAGCATAATAGAGTACAACTGAAAATATCATTAGGAAGAAACAAAAGAATCTAACAAGAACCATGCAATCTAGGAACTACTTTCAATTAGTAACTCTGCTAAAGGAGCAACGCTTCTGCATAGTGTATCCACACACGAATGACCCCAGTCTGCTGGAAAGCATGTGAGAGGGAGGATAGTAAAGCACACAAGAGGTCAGGTATACGACGTTAGTGTCAATGGGATAAAAGTATTTTTTTACCTAGCTTACACAGGCAAAGTAGTTCCTCTCTCTGGGCTGCCTGGTCTGAGGGCAATAATTCTGCCATGTTTCTGGCCGAAGAGCTATCTTCCCCAAGGAGCAAAGCTGCACACTAGACTTATATGGAGGCTGGACCAGCTCCATGAGAGAGGGTTTTTAGGGAACCTGGGAAAACAACACTAAAAACCTCCTTTCCTGTACCATTCTTAACCATTAGGAGAGCTCTCCAAAAATTTAATTCTCTAGGACAAACCAAAAAAGGCAAGAGGAACGTGAATGAAGATGAGTAGGTAAGTGCACAGATAAGTTAGTCTAGCCAGAGACCTACACAAGTCTGTGAGATCTGGTAAAATCTGAGCTCTTGCTATGCAGCGAAGTTAGCGGAAGCCATTTGGAACTGGAAACACTTGTTGCTGCAACTGCATCATATTAAACCAGACTAGGGGTAGGCAGCCCAGCTCTCTAATACTGGAGTCTGAAGAAATTACCATTAGACCAGTCAAAGCCCAGAGGAAGACTCAATAAGCAGGGAGGTCTGGAGGAAGTCTTGCTTTCTGTTTACTTCTCCCTGGGAAGGTATTACAAGTCTTAACAAGATAGCTAAATCTGTTTCATTTGGCCACAGACTTTCTTCTTTTCTTGCCTCTGTGTGTGTATTCAGACTATGGGCATCCTGATAGCATGTAAAATTATATAATGAGCTCCTGAGACAAGAGTTTAGTTTGCCTACAGAAATTTGAATGTTTCCAAGAAAGCAGATTTCCTTCTTACCCTGGTCTCCAAGAGATTCACCCATCAAAATGCATAAGCTGTTTAACTGAATGGGGACGTAGCCTGTGCTAACACCGAGAGCACTCTTGTAATAGCTCAAGTCCCTTTCTACTATCTTTCATCTGGTTTAGCTCAGTGTTGCTGGTGTATGAAATTTAGAGCGCTCTGAAAAAGATGTTAACAAGTCCTAAAGAGGAGAGTGCTCTTGCGTTAGTCATTCCCAGGAACACCTGTGAACTATTGAGTTTAATTAGTCTACAGCTGGCACTGAGTGTGTGTGGAAAGCCAGGGGATTTATTATCAGATTGCTAGTCCTTAGACTGCCTCTTCCAGCACATTTTTTCCTGTTTGTTTGTTTTGTGATAAAGGACACACAGAGAGCAAGTGCAATTGTTTAACTAACAGGGAAATTCATTCTTGGAAAGGGTGCCAGGTGCGGTAGCACTTGGACGATGGCATCGTGGGGGACGTGCACATAGCAGCATCCGAGAGCCCCTCAGCGGTGGGTAGAGGCAGGCAGAGCTAGCCGACGGTGAGCTGTGCACCCCAGGCCTGCTATTTACTGTGTGGCACAACTTATTGCCGAATCTATACCCTACAACTACAGAACAGCTAAGAGACCAAATTTTCATTTCAGAAACGCATTATACTTCTTTTTGTTACTCCTCAGGACTCCACTCAACTCTACAAGCATTCTAAATCAGAGCTAAGAGGTAGGAACAGCCTCTGCCACCACTTCATTCTGCCATCTACAACACACGGTGACTTTCAACACAGCTAGCTGTTTTAGCACCAATTATTTCACCAGTATCACACATAGACACATTTATTTTCATTTGTGACAATGAATTACAATTGTTCATCCTCAAATACCTGCATCTCACCTGCACAAATTAATGGCTGCACTTCTATGTGACAACAGTTTTCTCCCCTGCTCCATCATTTGCCTTCATATTGACTGGGCAGAATTTTCAAGAAAGAAATGAAAATGTGCCTCCCATATTATGCACAAGCCAAGCAGAGCCACAACTCAGATCACCTGAGGCTTTGACTATAGCTACGGCAGCCAGCATGCAATCCCCAGGGCAGCCCGGTGCCCTGCTTTGCAGCAGCAGGCTCATGGTTTGAGTTTGAAACTCCTGGCATTCTCACAGAAAGCAGCCACAATTT